>NC_092391.1:56347093-56647093 GCF_030028105.1 Mobula birostris | reverse complement strand
GTCCGCACCAGACACTCAGCTGTCTGCATGAGACAGCGGCCACACCCCGGTACACCGCTTTGACAGGCGGGCTGCACCAGGTGAGGGTAGCCAGCGGCCTCATACCCCGGTCAGATAGGAACATGCCTGTTCCGGCATGTGAAGTCAGCTCTGGTGGACTGGGCGGATGAGATCTACAGTGAGATCCGACGGCCAGGAAGGAGGTTCTGCAACGCTCTCTGGAGAGCAAAGGGCATGACGAGGCACAGAAGATGTCACGGTCATCCACTGCAACCGAGGAAGACCCCAATTTGTGACAACTACTGGTACCACTGGAACCAGATTTTTGAGGTCAAGAGTGGAACTGCCCCAGTGCAACGGCTTTTCCATGTTAAAAACTCTCCCGCACGGGCCTCTTGTCATCATCAGATATGACAGACAAGCAGCCTGTAGCCTCTCTCTCCCCTCCAACATCTCCATATTCCCTCAGTTAGACCATCTCCAAAATTAAGCCCTCCCTCACTGCTGGCCCCTATGATCTAAAATTTCCTTCCTAACTAGGTGGCATGGTGGAGATACGTCTCTACCAAAGGAGCTGTAGGGTGCTCCTTCCCTCTGCCAGCTCGCAGGGCACCCTTGGGCAAGGTGTAGCACCTGGTTAGCATCCCCCCCACCACACCCCTTATTTCAATAAATAGTGCAAAAATAAAAAAATAATGGGGTAGTGTTCATGGGTTTAATGTCCATTCAGAAATGGGATGTCAGAGGGGAAGAAGCTGTTCCTGAATCATTGAGTGTGTGTCTTCAGGCTCCTGTCCCTCCTTCCTGATGGCAGCAATGAGAAGGGGGCATGTCCTGGGTGATGGGGGTCCTTAATGATGGACGCCGCCTTTCTAAGGCATTGCTCTTTCTTTTAAGGTGTGCCTTAAGATGCTCTTAACCCTCTCTACTTCTAGAGTGCTTCTGACATAAGACCCTTTGATCGGGTTTTTGGCCACCCATCTATTTATCTTCTGGTTTTGGTCAGCGATAATTGCTCTTATAAAAGGCGAAGCCATTCTGGGACAATTCTGATCAAGTTACCATGCTAGTTGTGACACTTGACACAAGCTAATCAACAAGGGCATCACAGGAGAAGCCTCTACATGTCCTCTGTGCTGGGATTTCATTTGGTCGTCAAAGATGGGTCATTTTGCTAATATTTTATTGGTAGTGTGATCACTCAGGTTGAGAATGATGTTCTCCTAAAGGGTTATCTGTTGTTTGGTGACTTAATCCTTGAATGGAAAATCCCACAAAAAAAGGTAGTGGATTCAGCCCAGTCCATCACAGGTAAAGCCCTCCCCACCATTGAGCACATCTACATGAAGCACTGTCGGAGGAAAGCACCATCCATCCTCAGGGACCCCAACACCCATTTTACGCTCTCTGCTCACTGCTGCCATCAGAAAGAAGGTACAGAAGCCTTAGGACTCACACCACCAGGTTAAGGAACAGTTATTATCCCTTAACCATCAGGCTCTTGAACCAAAGGGGGTAACTTCACTCAACTTCACTTGTCCCATCTGTTACAGTTATTATTCTATTATGGATTTATTGAGCATGTGCAAGAAAATGAATCTCAGGGTTGCATATGGGGACATATATGTATTTGATTATAAATTTACTTTGAACTTTGAACTTTAATCCAAGAGTTTACAAGATGGCAGCATGTTTGGTTGCAGTGGCCTCTCTGAGTCCAAAGAAAGGTGCAATTCTTTGTCCTTTATGTCTTCTTTATGATCAGAAGACACTGCTGGATAATAAGACCATCAAGAACTGATGCATGTTCCTTCCTCTGTGTGTGTGTGTGTGTGTGTGAGTGTGAGTGTGTGTGTGTGTGTGTGTGTGTGTGTGGGTTTTCTGTGGGTGCTCCGGTGTCCTCTCGCAGTCCAAAGAAGATAAACCGGTTAGCAGGTTAAATGGTCATTGTAAATTGTCCTGTGATTAGGCTAGGGTTAAATCAGTGGGTTACTGGGTGGTGCGGCCAAAGGGCCAGAAGGGCCTGTTCCAAGCTGTATCTCAATAAGTAAATTAATTAAATAATAAACCAATTTATAAATGTTAACACTGCAATTCTCTACCGCCCAACTCATTGCTCAAGGCCCTGAGAACTGATTCCACACTCGCCTCCAGTGGCCAATCACCTTTTGAATTCCTCAATTATTAGCATCGTGGTTAGCGCAACAGCACCAGTGACCCGGGTTCAATTCCCACCGCCACTGTCTGTAAGGAGTTTGTACGTTCTTCCCGTGACCGCCTGGGTTTCCTCCCACAGTCCAAAGGTGTACCAATAGTGGGTGAATGGATCACTTGGGCATGACTGGATAGCATGGGTTCATTGGGAAGAAAGGCCTGTTACCTGGCTGTACCTCTAATTCTAATAAACAGTAGCTCCTTGGCCCTCACCTCTTTTGATAGTTCCGGACCTGTACTCACTGGGGTTTAGAAGAATGCGGGGGGTGGGGGAACCTCATTGAAAACTACCAAATATTGAATGGCCTAGATGTGGAGAGGATGTTTCCTATGGCCCGAAGACACAGCTTGAGAATAGACGTACATCCAAGTTATAACAGAGATGAGGAGGAATTTAGCCAGAGGTGGTGAATCTGTGGAATTTGTTGCCACAGGCAGTTGTGGAGGCCAAGTCATTGGGTATATTTAAAACTGAGGTCGATAGGTTCTTGATGAGTCAGGGTGTCAAAGGTTACAGTGCGAAAGCAGGAGGGTGGGGTTGAAAGGGATAATAAATCATCCATGGTGGAATGGGGGAGCAGACTTGATGGGCTGAATGGCCTATTTCTGCTCCTATGTCTTATGGTCTTAAAGAGGAGGTTGGTAGGTTCTTGATTAGTGAGGGCTTCAAACGTTACGAGGGGAAGGCAGGAGAATGGGGCAGAGAGGGATAATAAATCAACCATGATGGGATGACGTAGTAGACAAGATGGCCCAAATGACTTAATTCTGCTCCTACTTGTTCCAGTCTTATGTGTGCACAGGAAGCATCCACAGCTAACAGCAGGCAGCAAGCGGATTGTTGGATTTCAGGGAGTCCGAACGAGGGAAAGAGTACTGGCCAGATCTGGAGAGTCCTCCTCCATCCTTTCACAGAGCGTTGTTGTGGCAACCTCCATGTCCAATTCAGAGGCAAAAATAAAACAGAAGGTCTCAGTGAGGGAAGGACGACAAGGAAAGGCTTCCACTCAACACTTGGATAATTGAAATTTGTCCCCGAGCTTGTTTGCCTCGGCACCATCGCATTCACTTTAAAAATTAAACATTTCAGCACTGTCCTAGGAATATATTGCTTCTGAATATACAGAGAGTTGTAAACTCAGTCAGCTCCATCATGGGCACCAGCTTTCCCAGCATCCAGGATATCTTCAGGATCCAGGCAGCATCCATCATCAAGAAATCTCGCCACCCAGGACATGCCCTCTTCTCATTGCTACCATCAGGAAGGAGGTTCAGGAGACTGAAGGCACACACTCAGTGTTTCAGGAACAACCTCTTCCCCCCCTACCATTAAATTTCTGAATGGACATTGAACCCATGAACACGACCTCAATATATTTTTTCGCTCTCTTTTTAAGACCACAAGACATAGGAGGAGAATTAGGCCACTTGGCCCATCGAGTCTGCTCTGCCATCTCATCATGGCTGATCCATTTTCCCTCTCAGCCCCAATCTCCTGCCTTGTGCCCGTATCCCTTCATGCCCCAACTAATCAAGAATCTATCAACTTCTGCCTTAAATATACACAATGACTTGGCCTCCACAGCTGCCTGTGGCAACTAATTCCACAGATTCACCACTCTCTGGCTAAAGAAATTCCTCCTCATCTTCGTTCTGAAAGGATGGCCCTCTATTCTGAACCAGTCCCCTCTGATCTTAGACTCCTCCACCATAGGAAGCATTCTCTCAACATCCACTCGAACAAGGTTTTCCAACATTCCATAGGTTTTAGTGAGATCACTCCTCATTTTTCTCAATTCCAGTGAGCAGAGGCCCCGAGCATTCAAACGCCCCTCATGTGACAGGCCTTTCAATCCTGGAATCATTTTTGTGAACCTCCTTTGAACTGCCTCCAAAGGCAGCACATCATATTTGTTCCATTAGTTGTTTAATTTAGCTTTTTAAATATATTTATTATAATTTAGGTACATGGACAGTGGGGGTATGGAGGGCTATGGTCCTGGTGCAGGTTGATGGAAGTAGATAGTTTAAATGATTCAGCATGGACTAGATGGGCCAAAGGGCCTGGTTCTGTGCTGTACTTTTTGATGACTCCACGACTCTGATTTATAGTATAGCTTAAGGACTGCTGCTGAAAAGCCACAAATTTCACAACCTGTCTGTGATGATAAAACTGATTCTGATTCTGCTCGAGCACATTTGGCCAGAACCAGAGAGTGCTCCTCTGTCCTTTCACAGAGCGTTGCCATGGCAACGGCCATGTTCAACTCGGAGGCAAAAATAAAACTGAGGACCTCAGCGGGGGAAGGACGACAAGCAAAGGTTTCTACTCAACTCTGGGAGAATTAGTCCTCAACCACAAGTAATCTCATGACCAAGATCCACAGGCCACATTCCCTCATTTCCATTTTCCACAGCCACAGTCTGAGCCCAAACTAATTGGATTAAATCGAGGACATGCTTATCACATATTAATATCTCTATCTGACGGCGTGGCTGAAAAGTTATCTTCTCCCCTTGCCGTTTGACTTCATTTTCAGCATCCAATTTTCCCATGAAGTCTTTTATTGCTGAACGCTGCTAATTCAGTGTTTTAGTATCTCAGCCCTTGGAGCTAGTCCCTGAGCCCTCGTTAACATGCACAACATGAAAGTCAGAGACAAATCTTTAAACATGAATTTTTATGTTTATGGGGATTGCAGGCAAGGCCAGTGTTTATCACCCATTACTAACTGTCCCCTAAAGGGATGGTCTGCTGATCACAGCTGACAGTGTTTAACACTACAAGATGATAAGGCATAGGAGCAGTAGCAGGCCATTCGGTCCATCATATTTGCTCCATCATTCTATCAGAATCAGGTTTAATATCACTGGCATATGTTGTGAAATTTATTAACTTTGCAGCAGCAGTACATTACAATAAAAGATAAATATACAAAAATATGAATGACCGTAAGAATATATAAATGTATATTAATCTGTTAATTTAAAATAAGTAGTGTAAAAACAAAAATAAATTAAAAGAAGTAGTGAGGTGTGTTCATAGGTTCAACGTCTATTTAGAAATTGGATAGCAGATGGGAAGAAGCTGTTCCTGAATCGCCAAGTGTGTGTCTTCAGGCTCCTGTACCTCCTCCCTGATGGTAGCAATAAGAAGAGGGCATGTCCTGGGTGGTGGGGGTCCTTAATGTTGTACACCGCTTTTCTGAGGCACCATTCCTTGAAGATGTCTTAGATACTTGAAAGGCTAGTGCCCATGATGGAGCTGACTAATTTTACAACTTTCTGCAGCCTACTTAAATCTTGGCTGATTTATTATCCCTCTCAAACCCACTCTTCTTCAAGACTTGGGGTCTGGAGGCTTTGTGCCTCAATGACCCGGAGAGCTACACAGGCTGGAGTCAGGACTTCAGACTTTGGCTCTTGGGAGGGTGACCCACACCAAACAGGTCAAAGGGTAGAGGTCGGACTAAGAGTGGTCCACCGATCCTCCGGGTTCAGGGGTTCGACTCAGGATTAACGATCCTGACTAGTCAAATGAAACTGGTATAGAAACAGCAATGAAGATTCCTTCTACATGAATGCGACAGTAGTCCTGGGTCTCCACTGGGGACTTGCGTGACTGACAGTAGTGAAAACTGAGAGGAAGCTACTGACATGATGAAGGAAGCCCTGAACGCCACCAGAGATGGAGGATCTTCATTGTTAGCCTAACAGTGGTGCAATGGGCAGTAAGTAAATCAACCCCATTCTCGTGCCTTCTCCCTGTAGCATTTCACAACTTGCCTAATGAAGAAACTATCAACCTCTGCTTTAAATATACCCAAAGCCATTTGTGACAATGAATTCCACAGATTCACCACCCTCTGGCTAAAGAAATTCCTCCTCATCGCTATTCAAAAGGGATGTCCCTTTATTTTGAAGCAGCGCCCTGTCATCCTAGTTTCTCCCACTATAGGAAACATCCTCTTAAGGGGTACTTGCTTTTGTAACTTATAGTAATTTTGCTCTGTACTGCCGCCACAAAACTTACATATATTAGTGACAATAAACCTGATTCCAATTTTGAGTCAAATGCAGTACGGTGCAAATGTTGTCCTGGGCATATATTGTATATACTGTATAGACTAGTTTTTCAGTCTTGGTCTGTCCTGTGTTTCTGTGATATCACACTGGAGGAACATTGTATCATTTCTTAATGCATGCATTACTAAATGACAATAAAAGAGGACTGCGTGTCCTCATAATCTAATCTAATCTAATATATAGCTGGGGTGCCAAAGACTGCACAGGACTGTATTTGTCAACGTGGAGTGGAGAGCGAGTTTGTAAATCTGGTGGGAGCTAAGGATATTGGGAGAGTGGAGTGCCATGGGAGGGGTGTGGGACAGGTGGCAGAGAAGGAGTGCCAGGGATGTGGGGGCGGTGATGTGGGTGCAGACTCACCCAGCCCTGAGACACCAGGCAAGGTCATTTGATTCCAAACAAAGGTCAGTATTTTAGAACATAAGAAAGTAGAAATAGGAGCAGGAGAAATCGAGCCTGCCCTGCCATTCAATAAGATTATGGCTGATCTGTCTGTAAACTCAGCTCCATCTACTTGCCTTTTCCTCATAACCCTTAATTCCCTTACTATGTAAAAATCTGTCTAATTTATCTTAAATATATTTAGTGAAGAATCCTCAATTGCTTCCCTAGGCAGAGAATTCCACAGATTCATCACTCTCTGGGAAGAACAGTTTCTCCTCATCTCTGTCCTAAATCTTCTCCCCTGAATCTTGAGGCAATGTCCCCTGGTTCTAGTCTCACCTACCGGTGGAAACAACTTTCCTGCCTCTCTCTTATCTATCCCTTTCATAACTTTATACATTTCTATAAGATCCCCTCTCATTCTTCTGAATTCCAGAGAGTACAGTCCCAGGCGACTCAATCTCTCCTCATAGGTTAACCCCTTCATCTCTGGAATCAATGTGGTGAACCTCTTCTGCACCACTTCCAAAGCCAGTATATCCTTCCTCAAGTATGGAGACCCGAACTGCACACAGTACTCCAGATGCGGCCTCACCAGTACCCTGTATAGTTGCAGCATGACCTCCCTACTCTTGAATTCAATCCCTCTAGCAATGAAGGCCAACATTCCATTGCCTTCTTAATAACCTGTCGTACCTGCAAGCCAGCTTTTTGCCATTCATGCACAAGCACTCCCAAGTCCCTCTGCACAACAGCATGCTGCAATCTTTCACCATTTAAATAATAATCTGCTCTTCTATTATTCCTTCCAAAGTGGATGATCTTGCATTTACCAACGTCGTATTCCATCTGCCAGACCTTGGCCCACTCACTTAACCTATCTATATCTCTCTGCAGACTCTCCACATCCTCTGTACAATTTGCTTTTCCACTCAGTTTAGTGTCAACAGCAAATTTTGCTATGCTACACTCAGTCCTCTCTTCCAAATCATCAATGTAAATGGTAAACAGCTGCGGGCCCAGCACCAACCCCTGCGGCACCCCACTCACCACTGACTGCCAACCAGAGAAACACCCATTTATACCAACTTTCTGCCTTCTACCGGTTAACCAATCCACTATCCATGCCAATACACTTCCTCCGACTCCATGCATTCGTATCTTATTTATAAGTCTCTTGTGTGGCACCTTATCGAACGCCTTCTGGAAATCCAAGTATACAACATCCACCTGTTCCCCTCTATCCACTGCACTCATTATGTCCTCAAAGAACTCCAGTAAGTTTGTCAAACAGGACCTGCCCTTTCTGAATCCATGTTGCATCTGTCTAATGGAACCACTCCTTTCTAAATGTTTCGCTATTTCTTCCTTAATGATAGCTTCAAGCATTTTCCAGACTACAGATGTTAAGCTAACTGGCCGATAGTTGCCCATTTTTTGCCTACATACTATTTTTAAAAAGTGGTGTGACATTTGTTGTCTTCCAATCCACCGGGACCTGCCCAGAGTCTAGAGAATTTTGGTAAATGATTACTAACTCATCTACTATAACCTCCTCCAATTTCCTCAGTACCCTGGGATGCATCTTATCAGGACCAGGGGACTTATCTACCTTCTGGCCCTCTAGTTTGCTCATCACTATCTCTTTAGTGACAGTGATTTTATCACGGTCCTCACCTCCCATTTCGTCGATAACATCATTCTTTGGCATATTAGTCGTGTCCTCCACCGTGAAGACCGACACAAAATAGTCGTACAATGCCTCAGCCATTTCCTTATCACCCAATATCAATTTCCACTTCTCGTTTTCCAAGGGACTTATGTTGACTTTAGCCATCCTCTTCCACTTTATATATTTATAAAAACTTTTGATATCTGTTTTTATATTTTGTGCTAATTTACTTTCATACTCTATCTTCTCTTTCCTTATTTCTTGGTTAGTTGTTCTTTGTTGCTTTTTAAAGTTTTCCCAATCCTCCAGTCTCCCACTACTCTTTGCGACTTTGTACACATGAGCTTTTAATTTATACTATCTTTTATTTCCTTAGACTGGCTCTCCTCACACTTACTGTCCTTACTTTTGACTGGAATATACTTTTGTTGAGCACTGTGAAAAATCTCTTTGAAAGTATTCCACTGTTCCCCAACTGTCCTACCAAATAGCCTGTGCTCCCAATCCACATTAGCCAACTTCTCCCTCATCCTGTTGTAGTCTCCCTTGTTCAAGCATAATACACTAGTTTTAGATCTAACTATTTCATCCTTCATCTGTATGCGAAATTCAAACATACTATGATCACTCTTTCCAAGAGGATCCCTGACTACAAGATCGTTAATCTTACCTGTCTCATTGCACAGGACTAGATCTAAGATAGCATTTTCCCTTGCAGGTTCACTAACATGTTGCTCAAGAAAGCCATCATGGATGCATTCTAGTACTAGGCACTTAACTGTTCAGTGTGTCTCCTAGTGGTAACATTTGCATGATTCTGGAAGCTTCTCTGGGTTTTGCATTATTTTGTATAAGAACCATCTGATTAGTTAACTCGTATCTGCAAATTTGAATGGATGATTCGCACCTGAACTGGAGGGGGACTAATATCCTCGTGGGAAGGTTTGTTAATGCTGCACGTTGGGGTTTAAACTAGAGTTGCAGGATGGGAACCAGAGTGCCAGAGCAGCTAGTGGAGAGGTTGTGGAGGCAGATGTCGGTAAGACCTCAGACAAAGTTGGGAACCAGAAGGTTGAGCATTGTGCGTCAAAAACACAAAGGATATATACCAGACTGAAGGTGTCATATCTGAATGTGCGCAGTATATGGAATAAGGTAGATGAACTTGAAGCACAGTTACAGATTGGCAGGTATGATGTTGTAGGCATCGCTGAATCATGGCTGAAAGATCACAGCTGGGAGCTTAATATCCAAGGGTACACACTATATTGAAAGGACAGGCAGGAAGGCAGGGGGGGATGGCGTTGCTCTGTTGGTAAAAAATGAAATCAAATCATTAGAAGCAGAGGAGATAGAGTTGGAAGGTGTTTTATCATTGTGGATTGAGCTAAGGTACTGCAAGGTTAAAAGACCCTGATGGGAATTATATACAGAAAACCAAACAGTAGTAAGGATGTGGTCTACAAATTACGGCGGGAGATAGAAAATGCATGCCAAAAGGACAATGTTACAATAGTCATGGGGAACTTCAATATGCAGGTAGATTGGGAAAATCAGGTTGGTGTTGGATTCCAGGAGGGGGAATTTTTAGAGGGCCTATGAGATGCCTTTTCAAAGCAGCTGGTGGTTGAGCTGTTCTGGACTGGGTGTTGTGCAAAGAACTGGAATTGATTAGTGAGCCTAAGGTAAAAGAACCCTGAGGGGAAAGTGATCATAATATGATTGAATTCACCCTGAAATCTGAGAAGGAGAAGCTAAAGTCAGATGTATCAGTATTACAGTGGAGTGAAGGGAATTACAGAGGCATGAAAGAGGAGTTGGCTGGAATTGATTGGAAAAGAACACTGACAGGGATGATGGCAGAGCAGTAATGGGTGGAATCTCTACAAACAATTCGGTAGGTGCAGGATATATACATCCCAAAGAGGAAGAAGTGTTCTGAAGGCAAGATGATGCAACCATGGCTGACAAGAGAAGTCAAAGCCAAAGTAAAAGCCAAAGGGAGGGCATAAAATAGAGCAAAAATTAGTAGGAAGGTAGAGTATTGGGAAGCTTTAAAAACCAACAGAATGCAACTAAAAAAGTAATTAAGAAGGGTAAGATGGAATACACAAGTAAGCCAGCCAGTAATATTAAAAAGGATACCAAAAGTTTCTTCAGATACATAAAGTGTAAAAGAGAGGAGTGAATGTCTATTGGACTGCTGGAAAACAATGTTGAGGAGGTAGTAAAGGGGGAAAGAAAAACAGGACTGAATAAGTATTTTGCATCGGTCTTTACTGTGGTAGACACTAGCAGCATGTGGAAGTTCCAGGTGTCAGGGCGCATGAAGTGAAGTGTTAAGTTACCATAACTAGACAGAAGGTTCTTGGGAAACTGAAAGGTCTGAAGATAGATAAGTCACCTGGATCAGATGGTGTACACCCCAGAGTTCTGAAAGAGGTGGCTGAAGAGATCATGGAAGCACTAGTAATGGTCTTTCAAGAATCACTAGATTCTGGAATGGTTTGGAAAGACTGGAAAATTGCAAGTGTCACTCCACTCTTCAAGAGGGGAGAGAGGCAGAAGGTAGGAAACTATAGGCCAGTTAGCCTGACCTCAGTGTTTGGCAAGATGTTGGAGTTGATTATTAAGGGTGAGGTTTCAGGTTACTTGGAGGCACATGATAAAATAGGTGGTTCTCTCAATGGTAAATCTTGTCTGACAAATCTGTTGGAACTCTTTGAGGAAATAACAAGCAGAATAGACAAAAGAGAATTGCTTGATTTGTGTACTTGGATTTTCAGAAGGCCTTTGACAAGGTACCACACATGAGGCTGCTAAGCTAGCTGCGAGCATCTGGTATTATAGAAAAGATTCTAGCATAGATAAAGCAGTGGCTGACTGGCAGGAGGTAAGGACGGGGAATGAAGGGAACCTTTTCTAGCTGGCTGCTGGTGACTAGTGGTGTTCCACAGGGGTCTGTGTTGGCTTTGTATCTGTGCACAACTATGTACTGTATTGATTAAATGAAAGCACGCACACAGGAGATGGCCTTAACTAGTGTATTCACATTGCAGTGAGAGAGAGAGAGAACAATCTGCATGTGTAGACAACAGATCATTACGTAGAACTAAGGTGGGGGGGGGTCACTGCTCTAAAAGAAATAGATCCACACATTACATTTCCTCTCCCTTTAAATTAATGCAACATAAAACTATATATACAAAATATTTCCCTTTCACAACCAAATACACATGCTTTCACAGTACAGTCCATCACTAACTTCACAGTTCTAACGGTTCAGTCTTTTGGGTGGCGCTCTGCTTCTTTCAGGATAGCGCCTCTGGACCCATGGAGTGGCATCAGGTTTGGCAGGTGTCTTGTCTAGATAACGTTCTTGGGTTGAGCGTCCAGTGTCTGGTCCACATGACGTCTCCATGTCTGATCTCCAACATCCACTGTGTACATCAGTAGTCCAGTTCTTGTAGCTATCCTACCGGGGGTCTGGGGTGTATGAGTTAGCACCTCTGGTGGGGGAACATGTCGCGTCCTTTTCAAGGCAGTTAGCATACCTTTGGTCCCCACCTGGCACTCAGCTCTCACCTGTGGCTCCCCGTAGCTGTTTGCATGCGATAGTGGCCACACCCCGGGCAACAGCTTCGACAAGCCGGCTAAACCAGGTGAGGGTAGCCGACGGGTCTTAAACCCTCGGTGAGATAGGGAGTTGTCTATCCCAGCATGTGAAGACAGACTCCGGCGGATTGAGCGGACGAGACCAATGGAAGGTCCCACGGTCAAGAAGGCGGTCTCTGCAAGCGTTGTGGAATGTGTAGAGCAGGACAAGACACAGAAGAAGTCCTGGTCATCCACTGTGTCTAGTCCCATCTCCAGTCGTCTCGACTCTCATCTTGCCACTGGATCCAGATGAGAATTGGGAAGAGAGAGTGAGGCTGATGCTGCACAACTCTCCCTCACTTAAATCCAAATCACACGCTAGTCTCAACACCATCATCATCATAATGCTGTCGAGGTCTTCATCAACAATGACAATGGACAAACAATCGGGTGTCCACTTGTCTTCTCGGTAATCACTTCCTGTCTAATCTCGAAGCTCCTTCCTGCTTCACTTGGCAACTGGCTGAACTGCTTATTCTGCAGTTCCCTCCATAGATCTGGTTTCAGGAGGTCTGTGCAAGATCTCGGATTCCTGCTCATGAACAGTATTGCAGGTGTTTGATTTGTTGTCGCATGAACAGAGTTCTGATACACAAAAAGGAAGTTGTCCATCTTATGCTGTAGGGAATTGTCTTCTTTGTCCATCACTTTAATCGTCTTGAAAGTCTGTGGTTAGGAGCTGACTTGAAATGTCTGATGCCATTTTTCTTCATGAACAGTCTGAATTCTTCTGATGTGTGTTGTGGTCCGTTGTCACTCACAATTTGTTTTGGTAAGCCTTTACTGGTGAAGATAGTCCTCAGTGTTGAGACAGTCTTTGCTGAGGTGATTAACTTCATTGGTATAACCTCCGGCCTCTTCGAACGTCCAACCACAGCAATCAGAAACTATGAATCAGAGTCCATGATTGGCCCAGCAAAGTCAATATGTACGCTTTACCATGGTGACAATGGCCACTCCCATGGGTGTAACAGTGTCTGTGGGTGTGAGTTTTGAACTTTTTTGGCATCCTGAACAGCTTTTGGCCAAGTCTTCAATCTGTCTATCTATTCCTGGCCACCACACACAGCTCCAGGTGGGACTCTTCATTTTGACTGTACCCAGGTGTCCTTCATGCAGATTCTCTAACACTCTGGTGCTCAGTTTAGAGGGAACCACAACATGAGATCCAAACATCAGCATTCTTTGACATAGCAACAGTTGGTCTCATCTCACTGAGAATTCTGGAAACATAGGGTTACCATGGACTGGCCATCCTTGCATAGTGATGTCATAGACTTCTGACAATGTCAGGTCATTCCTTGTTTCCCTTTGAATTTTGGAATTTGTTACTGGCACCAATGCTGTGTGGAACATTTCTGCTGGGTTACAGACTTTTCTTCTTCAGTTGCCAACAGTGGAAGACGTGACAAGTTGTCAGCATTGCTGTATTGTTTGGTACCTTTGAAATCTATATCATAAGTGTGGATTCCTAAGAATAGTGTCCAATGTTGTAACCGGATAGCAGACATCACTGGAATTTCCTTTCTGGGATTGAAAATGGACACAAGAGGCTGGTGATCTGACACTAGTGTAAACTTTTGTCCATAGAGGTCGTGGTGGAACTTCTTTATTCCCCATACTAGACTCAGGGCTGTGTGTGGTTGTGTTCTGCACTTGTCAGTGATCTTGAAGCAAATGCAATCAGGCATTCAGATCCATGTTTCATAGTATGTGATAAAACAGCTCCGATGCCATAAGGGGATGCATCGCATGCAAACCTGGTGGTCAGCGATGGGTCATAATGGGTGAGCAGTTCATCCGATGTTATTAGTCTCTTTGTTTCCTTGAATGCTCTTTCACATCTTTCTGACCATTCCCACTTTGTTCCTGTCTGTAACAGTGTGTTCAATGGGTGCAGCACTGTGACAATGTTTGAGAGAAACTGATGGTAGTAGTTACAAGGCCCAAGTACAGCCTGAGTTGTGACACATTTTCCGGTTTGGGTGCCTGTAGCACTGCTTCAACCTTCTCTTGTGGCTTATGTAAACCCTGCTTGTCAATGACATGTCCGCAATATGAGATATCACTCTTGAAAGACTCACATTTCTCTCTCTTTGCACGTGGACTGTACTCACTCAGCCTGGTAAGCACTTTTTCCAAGGTTCTGGAGGTGCTCTTCTTCATTCTTGCCAGTCACGATGATGTCAATAGGGTAACATTGTGTTCCTGGGATATCTTGGAGCACCTTTGCCAAATTGTTGGAGCTGATGCAACACCAAAGACGAGATGATTATACTGGAACAGTCCCTTGTGATTGTTGATTGAGAGGAACTTACTGCTCGACTCCTCAATCTCCATTTGCAGATAGGCTTGTGACAAATCAATCTTTGAAAACTTCTCCCCTCCTGCCAAAGATACAAAAATGTTTTCTATTCGTGGCAGGGGTTAGTGCAAAGTATGCAGACAGGCTGATGCTCACCTTGAAATCCCCACATATACGAACAGCTCTGGCCTTCCCGTTCTTGATCACTGGGACAATGGGCATGGACCAATCACTCCACTCAGCCTTGGAGAGGATTCCAGATGCCTCCAACCTCTGAAGTTCAGCATCCACTTTAGGATATAGTGCATAAGGCACTAGACATGCTTTATGGAATCTTGGTGCTGCTGTTTCATCCAGTTCAATTCTGGCCTTCATGCCTTTGAGTTTACCAATCCCCTTCTCAAGCACCTTCTCATTAGAATTAAACACCGTGACAGTCTCTGGTTAGTGCTACCACTTGGGCTGCAGTTACCTTTTGATGTCACACTGAGGGCTTTGATTGAGTTCCAGTATAGTTGGATTTTTCTGAACTATTCACATCCGAAAAGTGCTGGTCCTCCACTTTTCAATACATAAAGCTCTAACTGTTATGTCTAGCCTCCATACATCACATTCATTTTCAGTTTACCTTTGGGAGACACCTTTTCACCTGTGTAGTAGGCAGCCATTGATCCCAGGAGATCATGGGTTTGCGTCTCTAGTGGACTGTGTCCTCTCCAGGCCTTGCAAGCCTGGATGGGAAGATTTGAAGAACCGGCTGTTGCTCATGCAGCAGGCTCCCCCTCTCCACGTCACTGATATAGTCCAAGGGAAGGGCAGGCACAGTTACAGCTTGGCACCAATGTCTTCACAGAGGTTGCCAGAGTGAAATTTTAAACAACATCAAGCTGCCTTATGGACCCTGGCTCTTGATTTCTTTGTCAGGGTTTACTCCCGAAGCCTTTCCCATGGGTGGGTGTGGCCACAAGGCAGCAGGGGTTTAAAATCAGTGTTTTTCTTCTCCTAGGTGAGCTGCCGTCCAAGGCCGATTTGATGAGCCCCACCTGCCCGATTTGCACTGCTTCACCTGTGTAAGTCTTTAGCATCACTGAGGTCTTCTCTAATGGTATCCTAGAAAACAGTCTGTTGTGGTCAGCCTCTGGAATTGTGGACAAAGCTGACCCTGTATCCAGCTCCATTTTCAGTTTTACACAAGACACATCTGTTGTGATCCAGATGATTTTGTCATCTGCTTCAGCTATACTATGCAGTTCTAGGCATGACAGTTCACCTTTGTCAGACTCTATGTTGTCTGATTCTGTTTTACATTCGGTAACTTCATGCATTTGCTTAGTTTTGTGTTTGAGACTTTTCACTTGGCTGTGCTTTTGATCTGCCTTGCACACTCCCTCTACGTGACCTTGTCTGTGACACTTTCTGAAAACTATTTCTTTTAACCTACAGTCATTTGCATCATGGGAGGATTTGCCACATTGATAACACCTTTGGCTTTTTGCACCATTCAGGAACATTTTGTGCATTTCACATTCTAACCTCTTTTTCATAGTTCTGCTGTATCCTTTACTGAAGTCCCTAATGATATTTCAATGGTCAATGCCTGTTCTAAGGTTCAGTCTCTTTCGAATAGTAGCCTCTATTGATTGCTTCGACTATGCATGCCATGTACAAGCCTGTCCCTTAATGTATCAGAAAGTCCATCTCTAAAGTCACAGTACTGGGAAAGTTTGTGCAGTTCTGCAATGTATTCAGAAAGACTTTCATTTTTTGAAAAATCTAAATTTCTCAGCTATTGCCAGTGGTTTAGGGCTCAAGTGATTTCGTAAAATTGTAACAATTTCATCGAGCGTCTTGCTTGCTGGATTTTCAGGGGTTACTAGGCTGTGTAAGAAACTGTATATCCTAGCACCCATTAAGTTAAGAAGTATGGGGGCTTTCTTTTGCTCCTCCACGTTGTTCACATTACAATACAGTCCAACTCTCTCGATAAGCAACTCCCAGCCTTCACTGGCGCTATCAAATTTGTCAACTTTCCTGGTGGAAGCCATTGCCATGTTATTTTCACTTCAAATTCAGCGCGCCTTTCACTATTACCATGCATTGTACTCAGGCGTTTGTTAGCATCTGTGACGGCTTTCTCTGTACAGTCTAACTCTCACTGTTTCCTCCAGTAACTGTTGGTGCAGTTTGTGACATTTTCTGACATTCAAGTTCATCCTCATCGCCAATTTCTGGTGTCTGTGCATAACTACATATCGATTAAATGACAGCACGCATGCGGGAGATTCACATTGCAGCAAGAGAGAGAACAATATACATGCGTAGACAATGGTGCTTGTGCAGACAACAAAGCAATGTGTAGTGCTATGGGGAGGGGGATCCATACATTACAGTTGGAACAAATTCTTTTTATCTTATATGTGAATGATCTGGATGATGGAATTGATGGCTTTGTTGCAAAGTTTGCAGACGATATGAAGATAGGTGGAGGAGCAGGTGGCTTTGAGGAAGCAGGGAGGCTACAGAAGGACTTGGACAGATTAGGAGAATGGGCAAAGAAGTGGCAGATGGAGTACAGTGTCAGGAAGTGTATGGTCATGCACTTTGATAGAAGAAATGAAAGGGTTGACTATTTTCTGAATGCAGAGAAAATACAAAAGAGTGAGGTGCAAAGGGAATTGGCAGTGCTTGTACAAGATTCCCTAAAAGTTAATTTGCAGGTGAGTCTGTGGTGGGGAAGGCAAAAGCAATGTTAGTTCTAGTTTCAGGAGGTCTAAAATATAAAAGCAAGGATGTAACGTTGAGACTTTATAAAGCACTGGTGAGGCCTCAATTAGAGTATTGTGAGCAGTTTGGGCCTCTTATCTCAGAAAACATGTGCTGAAACTGGAGAGGGTTCAATAGAGGTTCATGAAAATGATTTCAGGATTGAGTAGTTTGTCATATGAAGACCGTTTGATGACTCTGGTCCTGTATTCACTAGAATTCAGAAGAATGAGGGGAGATGTCCTTGAAATCTATCGAATCGTGAAAGGCCTTGATAGAGTGGATGTTTCCTATGATGGGAGAGTCTAAGACCAGAGGACACAGCCTCAGAATAGAGGGACGACCTTTTAGAAAGGAGAAGAGGAGGAAGTTCTTTAGCTATAGAGTGGTGAATCTGTGGAATTCTTTGCCACAGGCAGCTGTGAAGGACAGGACATTATGTATATTTAAGGCAGAGGTTGATAAATTCTTGATTGGTCAGGGGATGAAGGGATATAGGGAGAAGGCAGGAGATTGGGGCTGAGGGGAAATTTGGATCAGGAATGATGAAATGGCGAAGCAGACTCAATGGGCCAAATGGCCTAATTCTTCTCCTATTTCTTAGGGTCTTATGGAATGCTATTTATCTATGGGCATAAAAAAGAGATGATCACAAGCTCTTCTAATCTTTGTTCTGCTTTTCCTTTTGCTTCTCTCTCTCTTCTACTAGCCTCTGCTCCTGTCGCTGTCTGTTTTCTATTTTCTTTGTTTAGACCATGAGACAAAGAAGCAGAATTAGGCCATTTGGCCCATCGAGTCTGCTCCTCCATTTCACCATGGCTGAACCATTTCCCTCTCAGCACCAATCTCCTGCCTTCACCTGGAAGCTAGGGGTTCCCAACTTTCGTTATGTCATGGACTCCTACCATTAACTGAGGAGTCCTCGGACCCCAGGTTGGGAACTCCATGCTCTGCCAAATTAGGAATCCACCAACCTCTACCTTAAATCTGATTGGTTTGAATTAATTTGGCAGGGGGATGGGAAGCAAAGTGATAGTGCTGAAGGTGAGGCAGTTGGTTTACAAAGAGAGGTAATGTGTAGTGAATCTCCTAGCAAGGAGAGTCTGATGATAGGGCAAAATTGCAGCCATCAGGATGAGTTGCAATGTAAAAGATGGACAAAATTGAAAAGGGTGAATGCAGGACTGGAGGTGTTGTATCTGAATGTGCTCAGTACCTAGGGTAAGGTCGATGAACTTGTAGCACAGTTGCATTAAGATAGGTATGAAATTGCAGGCATCTCTGAATTATAACTGAAAGAAGATTATAGCATCCAAGGATACACATTGAATCGAAAGGACGGACAGGAAGGCAGAGAGGCTGGCGTTGCTCTGTTGGTAAAAAATGAAATCAAATCATTAGAAAGAGGTGACATAGGGTTGGAAGGTGTTGAATCATTGTGGATAGAGCTAAAAAACTGCAAGGGTAAAAAGGGGATCTGCTCTCAGGATGAGGCTTTTCATTCCAGACTGAAGGCAATGTCCTCCTTTTTCAAAGAAAGGGGCTTCCCTTCCTCCACCATCAACACTGCCCTCAATCGCATCTCTTCCATTTCATGCACATCTGATCTCAACCCATCATCCCGCCACCCTACCGGGGAATTCTCCAGAACTTCCTCCACCTCCAATGGGATCCCACCTCCAAACACATCTTTCCCTCCTCCACACTTTCTACTTTCTGCAGGGATCGCTCCCTACGTGACTCCCATGTCCATTTGTCCCTCCCCACTGATCTCCCTCCTGGCACTTACCCTTGTAAGTGGAACAAGTGCTACACCTGTCCCTACACCTCCTCCCTCACTACCATTCAGGACCCCAAACAGTCCTTCCAGGTGAGGCGCCACTTCACCTCTGAGTCTGTTGGGATCACCTACTATGGCTAGTACTCCCGGTGTGACCTCCTGTATATTCGGTGAGACCCGATGTAGATTGGGTGACTGCCTCGCCAAGCACCTGCACTCCAAAAGAAGCAGCATCTCCCGGTGACCACCCATGTTAATTCCACTTCCCATTCCCATTCTGATATGTCCATCCATGACCACACTCAGGTTGGAGGAACAACACCTTATATTCTGTCTGGCTAGCCTCCAACTTGATGGCATGAACATTGACTTCTCGATCTTCTGGTAATGGCCCCTCCTCTCCTTCACCACTCCCCTTCCCCTTTTCCCTCTCTCACCTTATCTCCTTGCTATCCATTGCCTCATTCTGGTGCTCCTCCCTCTTTTCTTTCTTCCATGGCCTTTAACCTCTCCTATTAGATTCCCCCTTCTCCAGCCCCGCATCTCTTTCACCTGTCAATTTCCTAGCTGTTTACTTCACCCCTCCCCTGCCCAGTTTCACCTATCACCTTGTGTTTCTCCCTCCTCTCCCCACCCCCCCCACCTTTTAAACCTACTCCTCGAATATTTTTGTCCAGTCCTGCTCTTTTCCATAGATGCTGCCTGGCCTGCCGAGTTACTCCAGCATTTTGTGTGTGTTGCTTGGATTTCAAGCACCTGCAGATATTCTCTTGTTTGAGAAGGGTAAAAAGACCCTGATAAGACTTGTATACAGACCTCTAAACAGTAGTAAGGATGATGTCTACAAGTTACAATGGGAGATAGAAAATGCATGAAAAAGAGCAATATAACAATCGTCATGGGGAATTTCAATATGCAGGTAAATTGAGAAAGTCAGGTTGGTGCTAGATCCCCAAGAGGGGGAAATTTCTACAATGGTTTTGCGATGGCTTTATAGAGCGGCTCATGGTTGGGCCCACTAGAGGATCAGCTATTCTGGATTGGATGTTGTACAATGAACCGGAATTGATTAGAGAGCTTAAGGTAAAGGAACCCTTAGAGATAAATTATTATAATATGATAGAATTCACCCTTCAATTTGAGAAGGAGAAGCTGAAAGTCAGGTGTATCAGTATTCCAGTGGAGTAAAAGGAATTACAGAGGCATGAGAGACGGGCTGGCCAGAAATGATTGGAAAAGAGCACTGGCAGGGATGACAACACAGCAGCAATGGCCAGAATTTCGGGCAGCAATTCAGTAGGTGCAGTATACAACCCAAAGAAGAAAGACTCTAAAGGCAAGAGGAGAGGCTGTACTTGATCTGGTATTGGGAAATGAACCTGATCAGGTGTCAGGTCTCTCAGTGGGGGAGCATTTTGGAGATAGTGATCACAATTCTATCTCCTTTACCATAGCATTGGAGACGGATAGGAACAGACAAGTTAGGGAAAGGTTTAATTGGAGTAAGGGGAAATATGAGGCTATCAGGCAGGAACTTGGAAGCGTAAATTGGAAACAGATGTTCTCAGGGAAACGTACGGAAGAAACGTGGCAAACATTCAGGGGATATTTGTGTGGGGTTCTGAGTAGGTATATTCCAATGAGACATGGAAAGGATGGTAGGGTACAAGACCTGTGATGTACAAAAGCTGTTGTAGATCTAGTTAAGGAGAAAAGAAGAACTTACGAAAGGTTCAAAAAACTAGGTAATGATAGGAAAGTAAAAGATTTTAAGGCTAGCAGGAAGGAGCTTAAGAATGAAATTAGGAGAGCCAGAAGGGTCCAGGAGAAAGCATTGGTGGACAAGATTAAGGAAAACCCCAAGGCATTCTACAAGTATGTGAAGAACAAGAGAATAAGACGTGAAAGAATAGGACCAATCAAGTGTGACAGTGGAAAAGTGTGTATGGAACCGGGGGAAATAGTGGAGGTACCTAATGAATACTTTGCTTCCGTATTCACTACGGAAAAGGATCTTGCCGTTTGTAGGGGTGATTTGCAGTGGGCTGAAAAGTTTGAGAATGTAGATAGATATTAAGAAAGAGGATGGGCTGGAGCTTCTGGAAAGCATCAAGTTGGATAAGTTCAGTTCTACATGTATGGGAGTTTTGGTAATTTCCACTATTTGGTTTTGCAATTACTCTTTTTTTAAATGTAACAGTACATCTCATATTATTTGTATTATTGCTATGTTTTGTTTCTATATTTTGAAATTAATAAAAAGATTGAAAAAGAAAAAGTTGGATAAGTCACCGGGACCAGACGGGATATACCTCAGGCTACTGTGGGAAGTGAGGGAGGAGATTGCTGAGCCTCTGGTAATGATCTTTGCATCACCAATAAGGACAGGAGAGGTTCTGGAGGACTGGAGGGTTGTAGATGTTGTTCCCTTATTCAAGAAAGGGAGTAGGGATAGCCCAGGAAATTACTTCAGTGGTTGGTAAGTTGATAGAGAAGATCCTGAGAGGCAAGATTTATGAACATTTGGAGAGGCATAATGTGATTAAGAGTAGTCAGCATGGCTTTGTTAAAGGCAGGTCGTGCTTTACGAACCTGATTGAATTTTTTGAGGATGTGACTAAACTCATTGATGAAGGTAGAGCCGTAGATGTAGTGTATATGGATTTTAGCAAGGCATTTGATAAGGTACCCCATGCAAGGCTTATTGAGAAAGTAAGGAGGCATGGGATCCAAGGGGACATTGCTTTGTGGATCCAGAACTGGCTTGCCCACAGAAGGCAAAGAGTGGTTGTAGATGGGTCATATTCTGCATGGAGGTCGGTGACCAGTGGTGTGCCTCAGGGATCTGTTCTGGGACCCCTACTCTTTGTGATTTTTATAAATGACCTGGATGAGGAAGTGAAGGGATGGGTGAGTAAATTTGCTGATGACACAAAGGTTGGAGGTGTTGTGGATAGTGTGGAGGGCTGTCAGAGGTTACAACAGGACATTGATGGGATGCAAAACTGGGCTGAGAAGTGGCAGATGGAGTTCAACCCATATAAGTGTAAGGTGGTTCATTTTGGTAAGTCAAATATGATGGCAAAATATAGCATTAACGGTAAGACTCTTGGCAGTGTGGAAGATCAGAGGGATTTTGGGGTCCGAGTCTATAGGACACTACAAGCTGCTACGCAGGTTGACTCTGTGGTTAAGAAGGCATATGATGCATTGGCCTTCATCAATCTTGGGATTGAGTTTAAGAGCTGAGAGGTAATATTGCAGCTATATAGGACCCTGGTCAGACCCCACTTGGAGAACCGTGCTCAGTTCTGGTCGCCTCACTACAGGAAGGATGTGGAAACCATAGAAAGGGTGCAGAGGAGATTTACAAGGATGTTGCCTGGATTGGGGAACGTGCCTTATGAGAATAGGTTGAGTGAACTCGGGGGCTTCCCAACTGGCTGTTGATAGAGTAGCAGCACTTTTATAGGTGCTCCTACTCTTTTTAATTTACTGCTTCCAAATTGTTTTGGAAGCTTACTTTTAAACACAATACTGCTTTATAACGAGTCGTGCTAAAACTACTAAAAAAGAAGAGGACCCTCCAGTAACTTTGAAATCTATTTTGGTGACACTTCGGCAACATAAAAGTGAACTTTTGGAGGAGTTACAGCAACTCAGTGCTGAATTTAAACAGATGGATGGAAAATTGGATTCTACTCAAAAAACTTTCAGTGAACATGATAAATGGATAACAGAGAACGAAGATATTTTGTCAATGTTCAACTTGAAGATTGATGACCTGGAACAGATCTGTGATAAACAGTTAAAGGTTAATGGAATATTAAGACAGAAGATTATCGACTTAGAAAATAGAAACAGAAGAAATAATCTATATATTCTGGGTTTTAAAGAGCCATTGGAAGGCAACCAGCCTTCGGAATTTTTTGCAAACCTTCTGGCTAATTTATTTCCGAATATTTTAAAATCTCCACCTAAAATAGACCGAGCTCACATCACAGATCACCTGAACCAAGACCTGCTCTGGGAGTTCGACCCTGCTCAGTGATAATTTGTCTTCACAACTTTGAAACAAAGGAACTTTTAATTCATGAAGCTCGTCGGAAAGGTATGATTGATTATGAAGACCAGAAGTTCAGAATTGTGGAAGATTTTTCACCTGAGGTGTTGAATGAACACTTCAAGTTTAAAAAAGTAATGCCTGAGCTGTATAGTAAAGGTTTTAAACCCTCTCTTCAATACCCTGCTCGTCTTAGAATTATTTTGAAAAATGGCTCTCAGAGATAGTTTCGCTCAACCGAAGAGTTGCAGGATTTCTTGAGTGCCGAATCAACCTCAGAAGATTAACTGTTCAATAACTCTTTACACAAATTTATGTTGTGTCTGCCTGATGGATCCTTTTTTTAGAATCAGCAGTCTAACTGTTTATTACTTTCTTTTATGAACAATTTTTTTTTTACTTTTGGTATACTTTCCGATCTAATTTTTTTTGTACTTTTATTTCCTTGTTTAGAAAATTAAGGATTTAATATTAGTAAGTTTTCTTTGAGTTAATACTTTTAAAGTTAATATGTTTTGAATTTTCATATATCTTTCTAGTATTTTTATACTATAATTTTTAAATGAGGTTTTTTTAATATGTTTAATTTTGCTCTCTTTTTCTGTTATGTCTTGTTGGAATGCAGTTTTGCCTTGAAAAATTTTTCTTTTGGAGCTCAGCCAGTAGATTGTTTTGGGAGGGATGGTTGGTTTAGCTGTCGACTGCCCTTTGGTCGATTTTCTCTCTTTGGGCGGGGGGTGGGAGGTGGTTATCAGCTGTTTGGTTCCCTTAGCTTCATTTGTTGCTTGGTTACTTTTTCTTAAAGCTCATTGTTTGGATTTAATATATATTCCAGCGGTTTTTATTCAAACATCTCCTTTAAGCTAGGGGTCCCCAACCTTTTTTGCACCACGGACCGGTTTAATATTGACAATATTCTTGCGGACTGGCCGACCAGGGGGAGGTGTTAATCACAACTGAAATATAGGTGATAAGTCAACTATAAGTCACTTACCAGTGGTTAATACACTCAATTTTGTTTCTAAAAGGGTTTATCTTACAAATTTAATATTAAACACACAGTGCATATTTTCCTCGCATGAATATAGTGATATTTCAATTATAAGTCATAAGGGGGTTCCTTATGTCCAGTCTATTTTGCAAATTTAGTTTTCATTACATTCATTGCAGAAAACTCCACTTTGCAGAGATATGATGTTGGAAATGGAAGCAACGTTTTCAGTGCTTTTGTGGCTATCTCAGGATATTCAGCCTTGACTTTGATCCGGAATGCCGGCAGAGATGTTATGTCAAACATACTTTTTAGCCCACTGTCATTTGCAAGTTCAAGGAGTTGATCTTCTTCCTGCGCTGACGTGAATGATTCACCGGGGACATTCACAAATGGGTCATGGACCCATTCCTTTGCATGTCTTCGGTCATTTGCGGTTGGGAAGTAACATTTGAATTCTGTCGACAGCGAAGATAGGTGTTCACGCACCAGCTGTGAGCCTCAGTCTCCCCCAAATTCCCAGCTAATGTTGGGAACATGTCAAATATGCCCCTGTCCACTCGCCGTCCCCACAGTTCCAGTTTGGCTGTGAAAGCAGACACTTTATCTGCTAACTTGAAGACAGTTGTCATTCTCCCCTGAAGTGACAAATTGAGTTCATTGAGCAGGTTGAAGATGTCACACAGATAAGCGAGTTTTGCTATCTCCTCCTCGTCACTGAAGTGTGCTGCCAGTGGTGACTTTTTTCCTGAAAGAAATCTCTGTAGCTGCTCTCTTAACTCAAAAACCCTGGTCAGGCCTCTCCCCCTTGATAGACACCTGACTTCAGTGTGTAAGAGAAGGCGTTTGTGTTCTGCATCCATTTCCTCGCAAAGCTGCTCAAACAGTCGTGAGTTAAGAGCTTTTGCTTTGATGTGATTGATAACTTCAGCAACATCTCTCAATACGCTAAGATCAGGTGACATTTTTCGGCTAGCCAGCATATCACTGTGTGTGACACAATGTGTAGACTGGCATTCAGGAGCATCCTCTTTGACTCAGGAAGTGAAACCAGACTCGTTAAGCCGTTCCAACAGCTGTGCTTCGATTTCCTCCGCTATGTCATCGATTCCCCTTGAAACTGTGGTAGCTGAAAGAGAAACCTGTGCCATCTTGTTAGCTGCAGCTTCTCCCAACAGTTCATGGCACATGTCCTTGGCAGCAGGTAGAATCAATTCTTCACCAACAGTGAAAGGCTTCTTAGGCTAGCCACTAAGTACGATGCTCTCAGAGCAGCAGCATTTGTGGAGGTGGCGGCTCTCAGCACTTGTTTCTGTCTCGCTTGCTCACACTTATTCCGCTCAAAAAACTCAACAGGTTTGTCTTTAAGTGCAGGGTGCTTGGACTCAAGGTTCTGAAGCAGTTTTGAGGGTTTCATTGCCTCATTAGACAGCTTGTCTCCACATATCACACACAGGGGGTTTGGAGCGTGCGAGTCACCGGTCACAATAAAGCCATATTTCATGTACGACTCGTCGTATTTTCTGTTAAAGGAAGCTTTCTTTTTTTGCAGTCTCAGCCTCGGCTGTCTCTGCATTATCATCATCATTAGGCCTTTTATGTCCCCTACCACCTCTTTCAAAGAAACTCCCAAGCGACATTTGTTTTCTACTCATCGAGTAGTTGTAGGTTAATGACCAACTGATGTCCTCGCGTGGGTAATGACCTCGCGTGCGTTCAAGTTCAACAGTAGGCGTGACAGGGAATGAGGAAAGGTGCAGTTGACTCATATCCTTACCTCATGGGCCGGTAGCACATGCTTTGCGGCCTGGTGGTTGGGGACCACTGCTTTAAGCAATATTTAAAATGGACCATATTTTTAATTTATTTAGTTTTAAAGTGAAAGGATTAAACCATCCTGTGAAACGTATTAAGATATTTAATTATTTTAAGAAATTGAATGTCTCAATTATTTTTTTACAAGAAACACATGTTCGTAAATGTGATAATTTATGTCTTTTCAGCCGTTGGAAGGATTTGTCTTTCCATTCCTCCTTTCAGGCTAAGGCAAGAGGAGTTTCAATTCTTATACACAATTCAGTTTCTTTTGTTCAACATAATGTAATATCTGATACCAATGGGCGTTTTTTTATAGTCTCAGGGAAATTAGATAATAAATTAATGGTTTTTGCTAATTTGTATACCCCGAATATAGATGATTCAGACTTTTTTGAATTTTTTTTTCACCTTTACCAGATTTAAGTTATATTCTTTGGTTTTAGTAGGAAACTTCAACTGTTGTTTAGATCCTGTTTTGGATCGTTCTTCTCCTAAATGATTGACGTGTAGTAGATCCGCCTCCTTTATCCAATCTTTTCTAATGAAATGTGATATTGTTCATGTTTGGCGCTTTTTGCATCCAACAGATAGAGAGTGCTCGTTTTTTTCTCATGTTCATCATACGTATTTCAGGATTGATTTTTTTTGTTGATAGCCAATTGATTCCATTAGTTAGATCCTGTGAATATAAAGAAATTGCTGTTTCAGATCATGCTTCTGTGTTTTTATCTTAAGTTTTCTGGGTGTCTCCTGAATAAACAGATTCTGGTGTTTTAATCCAACTCTGTTATCTGATAAGGATTTTAAAAAATTTTTGGAGAGACAAATTACTCTTTTTTTTGAAGAGAATATGCTAGAAGAGACTTCTAGTCTTATTTTATGGGATGATTTTAAGGCTTATATTGGAGCACAAATTATTTCTTTTACCGCAAGTGTTAAGGAAAAAGCTAATAAGGAGAGAATTGAATTAGCCAATCAGTTGAAACAATTAGACCAAAAATATGCTTTGGCTCCAGATCCTGCTTTATATAAAAATGTGTTGAAATTAAAATGAAATACTATCTGCTTTTAACTTATCCAATTGAAAATCAATGTTCAAAAGATAAAAGTCAGTTTTATGTTCATGGAGATAAAACCGGTAAACTATTGCTAGGATGTAATGTTGAGACGATATAAAGTACTGCTGAAGCCTCACTTGGAATATTGTGAGCAGTTTTGGCCCCTTATCAAAGAAAGCATGTGCTTACATTGAAGATGATTCAAAGGAGGTTCATGAAAATAATTCCAGGAATGAAACACTTGTCATATGAGTGCTTGATGGTTCTGGGCTTCTATTCTCTGGAATTCTGAAGAATGAGGGAATGACCTTAATGAAACCTATCAAATATTAAAAAGCCTTGATATCGTGATGTGGAGAGGATGTTTCCCATGGTGGGGCAATCTAAGACCGGAGGACACAGCCTCCGAATTCAAGGGCATCCTTTTAGAATGGAAAAGAGGAGGAATTTCTTGAGCCAGAGTGTGGTGAATCTGTGTAATTTGTTGCCATAGGCAGCCGTGGAGGCCAGGTCACTGGGTATATTTAAGACAAAGATAAAGATTCTTGATTAGTCAGGGCATGAAGGGATACAGGGAGAAGGCAGGAGACTGGGGTTGAGAGGGACTATGGATCTATGATGAAATGCGGAGCAAATGCGATGGGCCAAATGGCCTAATTCTACTCCTATATCTTGTGGTCTTATGGTCTGAAATATACCCAAAGACTTGGCCTCCACAGCCACCTGTGACAAGGAATTCCACAGATTCACCACTCTCTGGGTAAAGAAATGCCTCCTCATGTCGACTAACACTAAATAAATCAGTTATGGAACAACAGGTTTTGTGCCTCTTTCCTGGCTTCTGAAAGAACCTGGTTTTAAAAATATCAGAATCCAACAGCGCTGAGATAGTTGGTTAACGTGAGGGACCAAACGGCCTCCCTCACTTCCATTCTGGATCCCAAACAGTCCTTCCAGGTGAAGCAACACCTCACCTGCAAATCTGCCGGGATTGTCTGTTGTGTGTGGTGCTCCTGGTTGTGGCCTCCCATTGGTGAGACCTGTCATAAATTGGGGCGGGAGGGCAAACTGCTTTGTTGAGCACATCTGCACCATCTGCCACAAGTGGAACTTCCCCATGGCCCTACATTTTAATTCCGATTCCCATTTCCATTCCAACACGTTCATCCATGGCCTCCTTTTATGCCAAGATGAGGCCACTCTCAGGGTGAAGGAGCAATACTTTATATTCAGTCTGGGTAGCCTTCAACCTGATGGCATGAGTATCGATTTCTTCTTCTGGTAAACAAATCCCACCCCTCTTATCCACTTCTTCTCACCTGCCTATCATTTCCCCCGGGACCCCTCCTCTATCCCTTTCCTCTATGGTCCACTCTCCTCTCTTATCAGATTCTTTCTTCTCCTGCCCTTTACCTTTCCCACCTCCCTTGCTTCACCTATCACCTTCAAGCTAGCCTCCTTCCCATCCCCCAGTTTTTTATTCTGGCGTATTACCCTTCTTTTCCAGTCCTGAAGAAGGGACCGAGTCTGAAATGCCGACAGTTTATTCATTTCCATAGGCGCTGCCTGACCTGCTGAGTTCCTCCCGTGTTTTTTGTGTGTTACTCCGGCCTTGTCCTCCTTCCATTCTGTTTTTATGTTTAATGAATAAACAGACTCATGAATTTTAAAGACACTTGTTCAATATTCTAACTCTAACTGTGGTAATATCCACAGCCAATCATCCACTGACTATCTCAGAGTCTCAGCACTGCGAGCAATCAGGAATAATGATAAACGTGCTTTCCAGTATCTCATGGACCAGGTCTCAGCGTTCATTACCTTGATGAAATCAATTTAACAGATCAAGGATGGCGTGCTAAATCTATCCAGTTGGAAATTGATCTTGTCAGTTTTAATTTTGGATTGGAATGGGGCACCACGGTAGGGTAGCAGTTACTGTGACACCTTACAGCGCAGTGATAGGATTTCCATTCCCCTGCCACCGTTTGTAATGACTTTATTTGTTCTACCCGTGACTACATGGGTTTCCTCAAGATCGGAAAGCCCTTCGCCGATCACCTATGCTTCATCCGCCAGAAAAAGTGGGATCTCCCGGTGGCCACCCATTTCAATTCTATTTCCTATTCCCATTCCGAAATGTCAGTCCATGGCTTCCTCTGCTGCTGCAATGAGGCCACACTCAAGTTGGAGGAGCAACTCCTTATATTCCATCTGGGATAGCCTCCAACCTGATTGAATGAACATGGATTTCTCGAACTTCCAGTAATTGCCCCCCACCATTCCCATTCCCATTTCCCTCTCTCACCTTATCTCCTTACCTGCCCAACACCTCCCTCTGGTGCTCCTCGTCTTACCATGGTCTTCTGACCTCTCCTATCAGATACCCCCTTCTCCAGCCCTGTATCTCCTTCACCACCTAATTTCCCAGCACTTTACTTCACTCCATCCCCCTTTACAGGTTCCACCCATCACCTCTTACCTTATAATTCCTCCTCCCCTCCCCTCACCTTCTTATTCTGACCTCATCTTTTTCACCAGTCCTGATGAAGGGACTTGGCCTGAAATGTTTATTCTTTTCCATAGATGCTGCCTGACCTGCTGAGTTCCTTCAGTGTTTTGTGTGCGTTGCTTGGATTTGCAGCATCTGCAGAGTTTCTCTTATTTGTTTTTCCTCCAGGTGCTCCAGTTTCCTCACACTTTCTGAAATCTCCCCCACTTCCTGAAAACCTTCAGAGTTCAGGGCCATTTTGATAAGGGAACAGCTTGCAATAACTTCTAAGATCCATCAGAGCAACAGATCTCGGTGTAAGGAACTTCCCAGTCTGCACCCAGCTAACGGGAGTCAACTGCCACTTGTTTCCAATTCAGCACCTGCAGCCTATTTAAACCCAGCTCACATCCACGATCTTTGCAACACTTCACCTGCGGATCTGCTGATGCTCCTGATGCGGCCTCCTCTACACTGGTGAGACCCGATGTAAATTGGGGAGCCGCTTCACTGAGCACCTTCGCTCCACCTGCCAAAAACGGAACTTCCCAGTGGCCAATATTTTAATTCTGACTCGCATTCCCATTCCAACATGTCAGTCCATGGCCTAACCTCGTGCCGCAATGAGGCCACCTCAGGGTGGAGGGGCAATGCATATTCTGACTGGGTAGCCTCCAATCTGATGGCACAAATATCGATTTCTCCTTCCGGTAACAAACTGCTTGCCTCCTCGTCCCCTCTCCTTCTATTCCCCACTCTGGCCTCTTATATCTTCACACCTCCCCCCAGTGCCCCTCCTTCTTCCCTTTCTCCCATGGCCCACTCTCCTCTTCTATCGGATTCCTGCTTCTCCTGCCCTTTACCTTTCCCACCCACCTGGCTTCACTATCACCTTCCAGCTAGTCTCTTTCCCCTCGCCCCATCTTTTTATTCCGGTATCTTCCCCTTTGCTGTCTTAAAGAAGGGTCTCAGCCTGAACTGTCCACTGTTTGTTCATCTCCATCAAAGCTGCCTGACTTTTAGATTAGATTATAGATTATGAGGACACGCAGTCCTCTTTTATTGTCATTTAGTAATGCATGCATTAAGAAATGATACAATGTTCCTCCAGAATGATATCACAGAAACACAAGACGAATTGACTGAAGAACTGACAAAAACCACATAATTATAACATATAGTTACAACAGTGCAAAGCAATTCCGTAATTTGATGAAGAACAGACCATGGGCGCGGTAAAAAAAAAGTCTCAAAGTCTCTCGAAAGTCCCATCATCTCACGCAGACAGTAGAAAGAAGAAAAAAAAACTCTCCCTGCCATGAGCTTCCAGCGCTGCAAACTTGCCGATGCAGCATCCTGGAAGCACCTGACCACAGCCGACTCTTGAGTCTGTCCGAAAACTTCAAGCCTCCATCCAGCCCTCTGACACCGAGCACCAAGCACCATCTCTGCCAAGCGCTTCGACCCCAGCCCCGGCAACAGGCAATAGGCAAAGCCGAGAATTTGGGGCCTTCCCCTCCGGAGGTTCTCGATCGCACAGTAGCAGCGGCAGCGAAGCAGGTATTTCAGAAGTTTCTCCAGGTGTTCCTCTGTGCTTCTCACGTCAGTCTCCACCAATTCATGATTGTGCACGGCCCCTAGTTAACGCATACGATATCATTTCGGAGCGGCCGCACGTGTTGCGTCACGCCGCCGTCTTCCCCTCCCCCTCCAACATCACCTGACTTTTCCAGCATTTTGTGTGTGTTGATCTGGATTTCCAGCAACTGCAGAATCTCTTGTGTTTATAATCCACAATCCTTATTCACCCATCGAACTAGCCAGCCTCAACCAGTTGCTCCCAGCCTTCAGTTACCCTGGGTCCTCGTAAAGTTAAGTATTTGTTCTCTCCTGTTTTGTGGCCCCTCATGGCTTGTTCCTTCAAGAGGACCACAACCTTGTCATGGTTTGGAGGTTTGTGTGCCTCAATGACCTGGAGAGCTACGCTGGCTGGAGTCGGGGCTTTATGATTTGGCTCTTGGTAGGGTCACCCATGTTAAACAGGTTAAACAGGAGAGGCCAGACTAAGACTGGTCCACCGGTCCTCCAGGTTCGGGGGTTCAACTCAGGGCTAACAACCCTGACTGGTAAAACAAAACTGTTACAGGAACAGCAATGAAGAATTCCTTTACCTGAGTGCAACGGTATTTCTGAGTCTCCACCCGGGACTTGCGTGACTGACAGTGGTGAAAACTGAGAGGAAGCTACTGACACGATGAAGGAAGCCCTGAACACCACCAGAGATGGAGGACCGTCACTGCTACCCTATCTGCCAGTGGCTTTACAGGCAATTGATTGTGGCTTGTGTTTTTGCAGTCAATTATTAGGATACCGTTTACTGCTAAATCGTCTGCGCTACTCTGCTTCTGGGTCAAGTCTCCCCTACATTTCATGACACAATCGGGAGCTTTGCTGTAATCTACAGATAAAAGAGGAAATCCACTCAGATTAACAGAGAGCTCCGAGAAGATCTTCTGACAAGTATTCGTAGCCAAGCGTGCTGATCGGTGAATCTGAGATTTAAACCAATGGACATTAATCACTCTGAAGCCACAGAGAGCTCCACAGCCATAAATATTCAACACTTAATCTACTTGGCTTAATCTGTGCCTACACTTCAATATTTTAAAAGAATCTGACTGACAAGGATCTATTTATACAACCCGCATTTGTGTTAGATCTAAGGGAATGTAGGTGGATTCAGGAATTATGCATTTCATGGTAAACCAGCAACAAGGAACAGTGGGTTTCTGGAATGTTCTGCAACCTGTAAAAGTGTTTGCAAGTCCACTGTCAGGAGGGAGTGTTTACGATTTAGGTTATTGATTGGGGGGGTAAACGTCTCCTCACGGTCCCTTCTCTGTGTGAAAGAAGCTAAGTTTTAATACACAGATCAGACAGTGATGTAAAAGAAAGAATAAATATTAGCTTTACTTGTCAAAGGTATGTCAAAAAATTAAATAATATAGTGAAATGGGACATTTTGCATCAATGACCAACACAGTCCAAGGGAGGAGGGGAGGGAGGGAGGAAAAGGTCCCCTCCTCCTTCCCTTTCTCCAATGGTCCACTCTCCTCTCCTATCAGATTCTTTCCTCTCCAGCCCCCTTCACCTTTCTCACCCACCTGGCTTCCTGTAGGTAGGTGACCAGAGCTGTACATAATATTCCAAATAAGGCCTCACCAATGTCTTAAATATTTTCAACATAACATCCCATCTCCTGTACCCAATACTTTGATTTATGAGGCCAGCCTCCATCACTTCCCCTCACCCCAGCCAGCCTCCATCCCTTTGCCTCACCTTTTTATTCTAGTGTCTTCCCCCTTCCATCTCAATCCTTATGAAGGGTCTTGGCCCAAAAGGTGGACTGTTTATTCATTCCCATGGATGCTGCCTGACCTGCTGAGCTCCCCCAGCAATTTGTGTGGGTTGCTTATTTTGCTGTTGTTGATTTGTTGCTCGTTGTGTCTGTGTTGTTCTGCCGAGCATTGTGGGTATGCTAAGTTGGTGCCGGAATGCGCGGTGACACTTTCTGGCTGCCCCCGGCACCTCATCAGGTTGAGTTTGCTGTTGACGCAAGTGACGCATTTCGCTGTACGCACATGTATCTCGAATCGTAAATCCTGGATGTGCCGGGGGGCAGCCCACAAGTGTCGCCATGCTCCTGGCGCCAACGCAGTGTGCTCGCTTACTAATGCTATGCCACGCGGGAGCACCCAGGGGAAGGCCACGCTGTCATGGAAGAACATACCAAACTACTCACTGACGATGTTCGCTGCTACTGTGAAGGGCTGGGCTACACTACATAGCTCGGCGATCATTCATGGTCTCAGTGGCATCACTGGGGTGTGGAGCGTTTCAGGAGACTGCAACAGTGACTGCATTGCAGAGGGGACACAAGTCCCATTATTACCCTGCCGTCAAACGCGAGGATTATGGTTTCAGTATAGAGTCACTGGCACAGAAGGCGACCCCTCAACCCATGGAGACATGCTGACTATCACAAACAGAGAACATACGGTCCTGTGTGAAACTCGCAGGTACACATATATGTCGCTAGGGTGCCTAAGGCTTTAGCACAGTACTGTAGTAACTTCATGTATTGCACTGTACTGCTGCCACAAAAAAAACAAATTTCATGACATGTGAGTGATGATAAACCTGATTCTGATCTGGGTCTCTACTGGGGACAGAGAGTGGGGAGGAAGCAGGGAGAGGGGAATAATGGTTGGGAAAAGAGGAAGGGAGAGGGGAGGGAGAGGGGAGGGAGCGGGAAGCACCAGAGAGACATCCTGTAATGATTAATAAACCAATTGTTTGGAATCAAATGACCTTGCCTGGTGTCTCAGGGCTGGGTGAGTCTGCACCCACACCCCAACTCCATCGCTGGCACTTCTTCTCTGTCACCTGTCCCACACGCCTCCCGCGGCACTCCACCCTCACCAATCCCAACATCCTTTGCTTGTGCCAAATTACAAACTCACTCCACTCCACGTTGACAAATACAGTACTGTGCTAAAGTCTTAGGCACACTAAGTATATATATGTGCCTAAGACTTTTGTACAGTCCTGTTTCTCACTCCGACATTAATTTTCTTGTAAATACAAAGAAACACAATAGACTCAATGTAAAACTACAAAGCCAAGCAACCAGTGTGCAAAAGACAAATAGTGCAAATACAAAATTAAAAACTAATAATAATAATATATAAATAAGTAACAACTATTGTTGAGAGCATGGGCTGCAGAGTCGGTAATCAGAGTTGGGCAAGTGAAGTTGAGTGAAGTTAACCCCCATGGTTCAGGAACCTGATGGTTGAGGGGTGATAACTGTTCCTTAGTCCTGAGGCTCCTGTACCTCCTTCCCGATGGCAGCTGTGAGAAGAGATTATGTCCTGGGTGGTGATGGGGGGGAGAGTCCCTGATGTGGATATGATATGGATACTGCTTTCTTGTAGATGTGCTCAATGGTGGGGCGGGCTTTACCTATGATAGACTCGGAATCCAATCCCTGCTTTGGCGTGAGGACTGCCTGCGTGTGTAAATGGACAGTGCACAATATCCCGCTGACAGCCCATTCTCCCGGGGGTGGGGGGGGGGGGTCATGGTTTGCGGTGAGTAAGTGGAAAGTGTAATGAAAGATGGTTACAGCACAATGCGGCGATGTAAGAGCGGTGATGGATTTATCGTATTTCTGCTCCCACAGAGGACAGTGGAACAAAGGTTACATTACGTGATCAATAGTCAGACATTGGGCCATTGATCAGGAGTTTAAACCTCACCAAGGCAACTGGGAAATGTAAATTAAATCATTAAACAATTCTGGATTTAAAACAATCCATATGGTGCATTATTGTTCTTCAAAGGTGAATACTCTGTCCCTACACCGTCTCAGCTGCAGACCCAACAATCTGGTCAACTGCGAACACAAAAAATTCTGCAGATGCTGTAAAAGATCAAAGCAACACTTTCAGTACGCTGGATGAACTCAGCAGGTCGGGCAGCATCAGTCAGAGATGATGAGTCGATGCTTTGGGCCAGAACTCTTCGTCAGGACTGAAGAATGAAAGATGGGGAAGGATTTGAAGAATGCTTGTAGCTTCAGCTGAAAAGACCAGTAATTTGAAAGACAAAGGGGTCGGGGAGGGGAAGCATTGACGTCATAGCCCTGAAAACAATGGGTAGTAGAAGGAGGAGATGGAACCATGAGGGAGCTGGGGGAGGGGTAGAGTGAAATACGGATACAGGAAGGGAGGGGGAGGGAATTACTGGAAGTTGGAAAATTCTATGTTCATACCGAGGGGCTGGAGACTACCTAGACGGTATATGAGGTGTTGCTCCTCCAACCTGAGTTTAGCCTCATCATGGCAGTAGAGGAGGCCATGTATGGACATATCTGAATGGGAATGGGAAGCAGAGTTGAAGTGGGTGGCTACCGGGAGATCCTGTCTGTTGTGGCAGACAGAGTGGAGGTGCTCGACGAAGCGGTCCCCCAATCTGGTCAACTGTGAACTGACCCCTCAGGTTACAGATGGGCAATAAATGAGGGCAATACAGGGGGGTGATAGCGTAATGCTGTTACTGTGCCAGTGACCCAGGTTCAATTCCCACCTCTGTCTGTGCTCCCTGTGACTACGTGTGCTTCCTCCCACAGTGCAAAGACATACTGGTGAGGGTCAGTGTGTTGTGGGCATGCTATATTGGTACCAGAGGTGTGGCGATAACTTGTGGGCTGCCCCAGCATATCCTCGCTGATTTGATTTGATGCAAACTACGCATTTCACTGCATGGTTTGATACATGTGACAAATAAAGCTAATCTTTAAAAAGACACTTATTTATTTTTTGAGGTACAGCACAGAATAGCGCCCTTCCGGCCCTTGAGCTGTGCTGCCCAGTAACCCTAGCCTGATCATGGGACAATTTACGATGACCAATTAACCTACTAACCGGTACCTCTTTGAACTGTGGGAGGAAACCCACGTGGTCTTGTGGAGAATGTACAAACTCCTTACAGGCAGAGGTGGGAATTGAACCTGGGTCGCTGGTACTGTAAACCAACCTGCTAACCACTATGCTACCTTTCCGCTCTCATGCTGACATCACCAGTGACGTCCATACATCACGCATAAATAATTGATTATTCTCCAACAGTTCAAACTCCCTGAAGTACCGACTATCCACATTGCAGATTACACCACCATGATCACATGACTGAATAACTGGAAAGAGTGCCAAAATAATTTACAAATTTACATATCAGTCCATGGCCTCTTCTACTGCCATGACGAGACACTCTCAGGCTGGGGGAGCAACTCCTTATATATACTGTTTGGGTAGCTTCCAAAATGATGGCACAAATATTGATTTCTCCAATTTTCAGCAATTTCTCTCCCCCTCCCCCCTCTCTCTTTTTCCATTCTCCACTCTGGGTCCCCTCTCAACCCTCCCTTCTGCTCATCTGCTGATCATCACCCCCTGGTGTCCCTCCTTTGTCCCTCTCTCCCATGGCCCACTCTCCTCTCCTATCGGATTCCTTCTTCTTCAGTCTTTTACCTATCACCTCCCAGCTTCTTACTTCATCAGCCCCTTCACCCCTCACCTACTTTCCCCCTCATCTGGTCCCACCTATCACCTTCTAGCTTGCCCTCCTCACCCTCCTCCCACCTTCTTATTCCCCCTACTATCCAGTCCTGATGAAGGGTCTCAGCCCGAAACCTCAACTGTTTATTCTGCTCCATAGAAGCTGCCTGACCTGTTGAGTTCCTCCAGCATTTTGTGTGTGTTGCTCTGGACTTCAAACATCTACAGAATCTCTTGTGCTTTTATTTATTTATTGATTTGGAGATATGGCGTGGAATAGGTCCTCCCAGACCTCCGAGTCATGCCACCCAGCAACCTCCGATTTAACTCTAGCCTAATTACAGACAATTTACAATGACCAATTCCAATTACCCTACTAACTGGTATATCTTTGGACTGTGGGAGGAAACTGGAACACTCGGAGGAAAACCCATGTATTCCATGGGAAGGATGCACAAACTCCTTACAAAGGACTCTGGGATTGAACTTCAAACTCCAACGCCTTGAGCTGTAATAGCATTGCGCTAACCATTATGCTACTGTGGGGCATTTTACAAGGATGTGGCCAGGATTCTGACGATTGACTATAGGGGGAGGTTGGGCAGGTTTGGACTTCATTCATTGCAGCGTAGAAGATGGAAAAGCCTCGTTTAGAGAACTCTGCAGTTCATGTTATGATGTGTTTCTGGTTACTCCTTTTTTTTGTTGCTATTTTGCACGATTTTGATCGGGGTGGACTGGCTCTGTGGCCTGCGGTCAGCGAACGACACAGCGCTATGTTGAACTGAACTGAACTGAACTGAACAGTCCTGGACTGTTTCAAAGATGCTGCAGTTTGATGTTTAATATTCTGTGGTGTTACTTGTTCAGTTTTTTTGCTGCTTACGTGATTTATTTGGGATTTTTTTTGCACGTTTGGTGTTTGGTGTTTTTATTTGAATGGGTTCCATGGTTTTCTTGGTTTTGTGGCTGTCTGTGGGAAGACAAGTCTCAGGGTTTGTATACTGCTCACACACTTCGATAATAAATGTACTTTGAATCTTTGAAATGAGTGACTGATCTCTCGCGCCAGTTCATCTGTGAAACAGTTTTGAATTCTTCTCTCTAATGTCTCTTCTTTCCTTGTTAAAGAAATGTTGGAGTCCGTGATCAGCAGCTGCACTCAAACTACAGTTCTTTATGGCAGTGGGTTCTCAGTCTTTGGAGCTTGCCAAACAGCCTAGCGTTTTCAATATCTCCAGGAGCGGCCTGGAAGGTCCTTTGGGATGCTGCTCTGCAGCCCTGTGAATGACCCGGGTTCCTCGCTGGTGTCGTCATCACGGGAGATCAGAAAATCGAGAGAACACTGCTGTTGAAGTGAGCGACGCTGCAGACGGTAACGTGGAAACGGCAAGCAGTGGGCCTCCCCCCGGCTGTGGCTGGAGCGATACCTCTCTGTCCCTCGTTATGACAGAGCCTGTCTGAGATGTCCAAGTGTTGAGATGGACAGTAGTTTCTGATGGACTCTAGATCATGGCCTCTTTGGGGCTTTACTGCTGCTTGCATGGTGGGTGGTGGGGGCTGAGGCTTCTGTTGAGGCAGGTGGGGAGGGAGGGGGGGCTTGTTGCTTTGATGCTGCTTGTGCGTGGGAGGGGGAGGGAGGCTTTGGGGTTCTAACATTTCTGTCATTCATTCTTTGAGGGTTTTTCTCTGTTTTGCTGATGTGTCTGTGAAGAGTAAGAATGTCAGGTTGTATACTGTAGACAATCTCTGATATTAAATGGAACCATTGAATCATTGATCTTACAGAGGGGTGTAGATAGGTGAGTGCATCCAGTCCTTTTTACCAGGATTGGACAACCAACAATCAGAAGACACAGGTTTAAAGTGAGGGGGGAATATTTAATAGACACTTGAGGGGCAACTTGAGAGTGATATCTCTGTGGATTGAGCTGCCAGAGGCACTGGTTGGGGCAGGTACAATGATAACTGTCATAAGGAGGTGGCTGGGAACGGACCCAAGTGCAAGACACAGACACTGAAGTACTAGGATACAGGGTGAGGGCTAGGACCTGGACACGAAAACCAGGAACCCGGAACAGAACTGGCCAAGAGAGCTAGGGAGCCAGGGCTTGGACTCCGAGCCAGAGACTGGGCAAGGACCCCGAACCTGGGTCTTGTCTCTGGCTCGGACCCCAGAACTAGGTAAGGACGTGACTTGGCTGGCAGGCCGTACTAGGCTGGAGTCTTGAGACTTGAGTCGAGGCTTGAGACTGAAGGTGAGGCTTGAGACTGGAGGCAAGGCTTGAGACCTGAGGCGAGGCTTGAGACTAGAGGCTTGAGGCTTAAGGCTTGAGGCTTGGGGTCTTGAAGCTTGGCTTGGGGCGAGGCTTGGCTAGAGACTTGAGGCGAGGCTTGGCTAGAGGCTTGGGGTCTTGAAGCTCCTCCTGGGCAGGGTGCTGATCACCTGGGCAGGGCGTGGATCACCTGGGCAGGGTGCGGATCTCCACCCGACAGAGGCAAGGGACAGGAAGGGACAGAACCTACCGCAGGGTAATGACAATCTGGCCTGGCTAACCCGAGGGAGGCAAGGGACAGGAAGGGACAGAACCAACCGCAGGGTAATGACAAGACGGCCTGGCTTATCCGACGGAGGCAAGGGACAGGAAGGGAGCTATATACGGGGTGGCTCCAAGACAAGATTTCAGGCAAGACGAGGCGAGAGTTACCAGCAAGACAAGGCAAGGCTTCAGGCAATGGAAGGCAAGACAAGAGCTTCAGGCGAGGTAAGAGTTATCAGCAAGACAAGGCAAGACTTCAGGCAATGCAATGTGAGGAAACAGAAGTCAGGGGAAGGGATACAAGGAGTAAGGACAAGAACAATCCAGCAGCCACGCCCTGGTCTCTGGAGGTATTTATGCAGCCAGCCCCAACGAGCATCAGCTGCCTCAATTAGAGCTCAACAAGAACAGAAACAGGGTAGACAGGAAAACCTGGAGCAAGGGTCGATGGACCAGACCATGAACCGGAATGCGGACTTTACGGACTGGACCATGACAGATAACTTCTAAAAGACAGTTAGACAGGTCCAGGATATGAGCCAAGCAACGTACAAAGTACATTTATTATCAAAGTATGTACACAGGTACACTGAGACACCCCTTTTTCCCTTATAAGGGAGAAAGAGAGCCTGTGGTATGTCGAATACTGTGTGAACGAATAGTCTTTGGAGTACTGTAAGTCTGTGTCTTTATTGATGCTTTGCTGCATGTTTGAGTGCTCAGTGGGGGGTGCTGATGCATTTTTTTGCTGGTGGGGGTGGGGGGATTGTTGTTTTTCTGCTGCTTATATGTGGGAGAGGGGAGCTGGGGGGGGCTTTGGGGTTCTAACATTTAACTATCATTCATTCTTTGGGGCACTCCTCTGTTTTCGTGGATGTTTGTGAAGAAAAAGCATTTTAGGATGTATATTGTATACATTTCTCTGATGTTAGATGTACCTTCGAAACCTTTGAAATATTATACAACCTTGAGATTTGTCTCCTTACAGGCAGCCACAAAGCAAGAAACCCAGAAGAACCCATAACAAGAAAAAATCAACGAACACCCAATGCGCAGAGAGAGAAAAATACCCAAATCGTGCAAACAATAAAAGTAAGTAAAGAGAATTCAGAATGAAAGTGAGTCCTCAGCCACGAAACCTGAAGCAGCTGGAGCAGGCCCACAGCCTTGGCCTCAGTTCAGCCCCTAATGGAGTAGACACTGCAGAGCCTATAGGCTCGAAGCTCAGAGCAAGCCAGACAAATGGGACTGAGCCTGGTCAACATGGGCAAGATGGGCTGAAGTGCTGTATGCCACTATATCTCTTGAACATTGATCAGTTAAAACTCAGGAGTGCTCTGATGCCTGGCCAGCAGTTTGTAAAGATTGATGGAGGTCCAAGTCTCTCCAGGTCCGTTAATAGCTTCACCCAGATCTGTGGTGGACATCCAATTTGACACATGGTCAGAAGCCACAAGGGGGGTGGTCCTACCTGAGATGTCATTCCGTGGCACGGGTAGAGAATCGCCCTGTCATCATCCTCTGACCCTTGGTCTAAGCAGTAGCCACTCACTTTGCTGTTCCGTACCTGTAGAATTAGAGAGATGCCATTCAGGAAAAGGCCATGGAGATCCTACTAAAGGTCTACAGAAGAACTCCTGGCTTGGGAATGGCCTGGTGTCTCATATCTCCAGCTTACATTCTGCATTTTATACCAGAACTTCTTTACTGGCCAGAGGTCACCCCTTGACCATGAGGTCACATGTGTCCCATCAAAATATAGAACATAGAACTTTACAGCACAGTACAGGCCCTTCGGCCCTCAATTTTGTGCTGACCTTTCAACCTACTCTAAGATCAATCTAACCCTTCCTTTCCACATGACCGTCTATTTTTCTTTCATCTATGTGCCTAAGAGTTACTTCTTATTTATTTAAGCCCATCACCCCTATTGAGGACAGAGTCTTCTGCCCTGAGCCTGTCTGTCACGTAGTCTCCAGGTGTATCCTGCCTCTCCCAGGCTCCCTTCCCCTTTTCCCAACCATGATTCCCCTCTCCCTTCCCCTTTTCCCAACCATGATTCCCCTCTCCCTTCCCCTTTTCCCAACCATGATTCCCCTCTCCCTTCCCCTTTTCCCAACTGTGATTCCCCTCTCCCTGCCCCCTTCCCACTCTCAGTCCACAATGGAGACACATATCAGAATCAGGTTTATCATCACTCGTGTATGTCATGAAATTTGATTTTTTTTTGCAGGAGCAGTACAGTGCAATACATCAAATTACTACAGTGCTGTGCAAAAGTCTTAGGCACCCTAACTATATATATGTGGTTAAGACTTTCGCACAATAGTGTAGAACGTTGAATGGTAGAGCACAGTACAGGCCCTTAGGCCCACAATGTTGTGCCAACATGTTGTGATCAACCTAACTCACCCATAACCTCCATTTGTCTATCACCCATGTGCCTATCTAAGAGTCTCTTAAATGTCCCTCAAGGATCAGCCTCTACCACCACCCCTGGTAGCATGTTCCACGCACCCACCACTCTCTCTGTGTTAGAAAAACTTACCTCTGACATCCCCCCTATACTTTCCTCCCATCTCATTTAAATGTCCCCTCATGTTAGGTATTTTTGCCACATGACAGATATGGCCATTGTGTAGGCAGAAGCAATTAGTTTAGTTTGCCATTTGATTGCTAGTTTAATTGGTTCAGCACAACATTGTGGGCTGAAGGGCCTGTTCCTGTGCCTCATGGAGATTGCCTCATGGGAATCATGGAGGGGATCATGTTCTGTGTTCTAAGTGTCTCTGAATCAGAATCAGAATCAGGATTAATATGCTGTGAGACACGTTGTTTTGCGGCAGCAGTACATAGTTCAAAGATCGAAATACATTTATTATCAAAGTGTGTATACATTATACAACCTTGAGATTCGTCTCCTTACTGGCAGTTACAAAACAGGTTGGGGATGGCATTAAACAGGAAATTAGAAATGCGTGCAATAAAGGAGCAGCAGTTATAATGCGTGACTTCAATCTACATATAGATTGGGTGAACCAAATTGGTCAGGCTGCTGAGGAAGAGGATTTCTTGGAATGTATGCGGGATAGTTTTCTGAACCAACATGTCGAGGAACCAACTAGAGAGCAGGCCATTCTGGACTGGGTATTGAGCAATGAGGAAGGGTTAGTTAGCAATCTTGTCGTGCGAGGCCTCTTGGGTAAGAGTGACCATAATGTGGTGGAATTCTTCATTAAGATGGAGAGTGACATAGTTAATTCAGAAACAAGGGTTCCGAACTTAAAGAAGGGTAACTTTGAAGGGATGAGACGTGAATTAGCTAAGATGGACTGGCAAATGACACTTAAAGGGTTGACGGTGGATATGCAATGGCAAGCATTTAAAGATCACATGGATGAACTACAACAATTGTTCATCCCAGTTTGGCAAAAGAATAAACCAGGGAAGGTAGTGCACCCGTGGCTGACAAGGGAAATTAGGGATAGTATCAATTCCAAAGAAGAAACATACAAATTAGCCAGAAAAAGCGGCACACCTGAGGACTGGGAGAAATTCAGAGTCCAGCAGAGGAGGACAAAGGGCTTAATTAGGAAGGGGAAAAAAGATTATGAGAGAAAGCTGGCAGGGAACATAAAAACTGACTGTAAAAGCTTTTATAGATATGTGAAAAGAAAAAGATTGGTTAAGGCAAATGTAGGTCCCTTACAGTCAGAAACAGGTGAATTGATCATGGGGAACAAGGAAATGGCAGAACAATTGAATAACTACTTTAGTTCTGTCTTCACTAAGGAGGACAGAATTAATCTTTCGGAAATAGTAGGGGACCGAGGGTCTAGTGAGATGGCGGAACTGAGGGAAATACATGTTAGTAGGGAAGTGGTGTTAGGTAAATTGAAGGGATTAAAGGCAGATAAATCCCCAGGGCCAGATGGTCTGCATCCCAGAGTGCTTAAGGAAGTAGCCCAAGAAATAATGGACGCATTAGTGATAATTTTTCAAAACTCTTTAGATCCTGGACTAGTTCCTGAGGATGGAGGGTGGCTAATGTAACCCCACTTTTTAAAAAAGGAGGGAGAGAGAAACCGGGGAATTATAGACCGGTAAGCCTGACATCGGTGGTGGGGAAAATGCTAGAGTCAGTTATCAAAGATGTGATAACAGCACATTTGGAAAGCGGTGAAATCATCAGACAAAGTCAGCATGGATTTGTGAAAGGAAAATCATGTCTGATGAATCTCATAGAATTTTTTGAGAATGTAACTAGTCATAGACGTAGTCATACTTTATTGACCCGGGGGAAATTGGTTTTCGTTACAGTTGCACCATAAATAATTAAATAGCAACAAAACCATAAATAATTAAATAATAATATGTAAATTATGCCAGGAAATAAGTCCAGGACCAGCCTATTGGCTCAGGGTGTCTGACCCTCCAAGGGAGGAGTTGTAAGGTTTGATGGCCACAGGCAGGAATGACTTCCTATGACGCTCTGTGCTGCATCTCGGTGGAATGAGTCTCTGGCTGAATGTACTCCTGTGCCCACCCAGTACATTATGTAGTGGATAGTAGAGTGTACTATTAGAGTGGATAGGGAAGAACCAGTGGATGTGGTATATCTGGATTTTCAAAAGGCTTTTGACAAGGAACCACACAGGAGATTAGTGTGCAAACTTAAAGCACATGGTATTGGGGGTAAGGTATTGATGTAGATAGAGAATTGGTTGGCAGACAGGAAGCAAAGAGTGGGAATAAATGGGACCTTTTCAGAATGGCAGGCAGTGACTAGTGGGGTACCGCAAGGCAGTGCTGGGACCCCAGTTGTTTACAATATATATTAATGACTTAGATGAGGGAATTAAATGCAGCATCTCCACGTTTGCGGATGACACGAAGCTGGGTGGCAGTGTTAGCTGTGAGGAGGATGCTAAGAGGATGCAGGGTGACTTGTATAATTTAGGTGAGTGGGCAAATTCATGGCAGATGCAATTTAATGTGGATAAATGTGAGGTTTGGTGGCAAGAACAGGAAAACAGATTATTATCTGAATGGTGGCCGATTAGGAAAAGGGGAGGTGCAACGAGACCTGGGTGTCATTATACACCAGTCATTGAAAGTGAGCATGGAGGTACAGCAGGCAGTGAAAAAGGCGAATGGTATGCTGGCATTCATAGCAAGAGGATTCGAGTACAGAAGCAGGGAGGTACTAGTGCAGTAGTACAAGGCCTTGGTGAGACCACACCTGGAGTATTGTGTGCAGTTTTGGTCCCCTAATCTGAGGAAAGACATTCTTGCCACAGAGGGGGTACAAAGAAGGTTCACCAGATTGATTCCTGGGATGGCAGGACTTTCATATGAAGAAAGACTGGATGAACTAGGCTTGTACTCGTTGGAATTTAGAAGATTGATGGGGGATCTGATTGAAACGTATAAAATCCTAAAGGGATTGGACAGGCTAGATGCAGGAAGATTGTTCCCGATGTTGGGGAAGTCCAGAACGAGGGGTCACAGTTTGAGGATAAAGGGGAAGCCTTTTAGGACTGAGATTAGGAAAAACTTCTTCACACAGAGAGTGGTGAATCTGTGGAATTCTCTGCCACTGGGAACAGTTGAGGCCAGTTCATTGGCTATATTTAAGAGGGAGTTAGATATGGCCCTTGTGTCTACGGGGATCAGGGGGTATGGAGGGAAGGCTGGGGCGGGGTTCTGAGTTGGATGATCAGCCATGATCATAATAAATGGCGGTGCAGGCTTGAAGGGCCGAATGGCCTACTCCTGCACCTATTTTCTATGTTTCTACGTTAACCCGTTAAAAAACGTCAAGCACCCGTTGCACAGACAGAAAAAACAAGTCATGCAAGCAAGTAACATTCAGATCTGAAGTTCGAGGAAGTGAATCCAGAGCCACAAAGCCAGTCACCGCCGCAGCTGGTCCAGCAGCCCGTTGGTCACAAGCTGCCTCCTCAGTTCAACACAGAGATGAGTAACCTCGAGGAGCAACGAGCTGAACTGGCCCATCCCTCGTCTCCAGCCCCAGCACCCTGACCTTTTCAATCTGTGCTTAAAATAGCCAAACAGCGGCTCATTCCTTGCTCTCAGACTCAAGCCCTACCACTTTGATATGCTCTCGGGCCTGGAACCTGCCACCTCAATTCGACACATACCCAACCTTTCCAGTTCGGCCTGGCACTTAAAGTGGTCAGTCATCGGCTCATTCCCCACTCTTGGGCCCAGGTTCCAATACCTCAGTTCGGCCCACACACAGATCACATCACAACCGTCCTGCACCTTCAAAGCTTCAGTTCACACCCCAAAATGTCAGGTTGGACAGGTGGTTCAAATGCTCATCTACAAAAGGGAAGTTACAGGCTATTGACTGTGGTGATCGTTGTCCAGAAAAGGCCCCAGTAATAAAATACTTGTGTTTGCTGCCAGAAAGTCGTCACTGTGCTTCACCAGAGCACCTTAAACCAGAAATACATGGTAATAGCTTTAAATTATCATGAGAAATATATATATATAAATTAAATTAAATTAGTGCAAAACAAGAGCAAAAAAATAGCGAGGTGGTGTTTTTGTGTGTCTTCAGGCTCCTATACCTTCTCCGTGATAGTAGCAATGAGAAAAGGGTATGTTCTGGGTGATGGGGGTCCTGAGTGATGGATGACACCTTTTAGAGGCATCCAGCTGTGCAAGGGCTTTACTGGCTGTGGAGTGGGCAAGTTTCTCTGATCAGCTGCTCTGTTTATTCTCATCGGTACCCTCCCCTACAGCACGCACCATCCTCCCTCTCTGCCAGCGGCTCCTGGCTTGGACCGCCAGGAGGTAGGTTCAGCGTGCATGGGCCAGGAGGAACCAGCTCACCTCTCCGTAGGTGACCGTGTCATTGTAGACCCTCATCTCCGGGTAGACATTGTCCCTGTACCACTTGAAACTCCGACAGTTCAGCCTCTTCCGCAGGGCCACTCTCTCCGACACGTCACCGAAGTCCACCCCTGGATTCTGGGAGGGTAAACGGAAAGGGTTAACGGAGTCCACAGCGCACACTGGAGACCATTCGATTTATCGCTCCTCTGACTGCCCGATCGAGTCACCCACCTGACTGTACCTCATTTAGAGATACAACATGGTAACAGGCCCTTCTGGCCTAACGAGCCCACACCACCCGGTTACACCAATGTGACCAATTAACCTAGTAACCCGTACATCTTTGGAACGTGGGAGGAAAATGGGGTTCCCGGAGGAAACCCCTGTAGTGATGGGGGAAACGTACAAACTCCTTACATGCAGGAACTGAGACTTGATCACTGGCACTGTGAACCATTGCTTTAGCTGCTAAGTGACCATGCTACTGTGCTCAAGAGAAAGAGAGGGGTAGATTTCAGGGGGTATCAAGTTCATGTTCAATTTGATTGCCATCCTAAATATGAGAGATTCTGCAGATGCTGGACATCCAGAGCAACACACACACACACACACACACACACACACACACAAAATGCTGGAGGAACTCAGCAGGTCAGGCAGTATCTATGGAAATGAATAAACTGTCAACGTTTCGGGCTGGGACTTTACTTCAGGACTGAGAAAGAAGGGGAAAGGTGACAGAATAAAAAGGTGGGTTGAGGGGGAGCGAAAGAGGTGAGCTGGAAGGTGATAGGCAAAGCCTGGTGGGGGGGGGAAGGTCAAGGGCTGGAGGGGAAAGAATTGTCACCTGACTGCATATATATACAACCAAACGAACAACATTCCTCTAGACCACGGTGCTCACCAAACACATACTACACACAGCACATAAACCAAAATGTTATTATAAATAGAAACACACGTAAAGTTCTGGAGGAACTCAGCAAGTCAGGCAGCATTGATGGAAAAGAGAAAACAGTTGACATTTCAGGCTGAGGCTTTTCTTCGGGACACAAAAGTTGTACTTCTGGGCAACTCTCATGGGGCCACAGCAGGACTGTCAGAACCCCTGGAGTCTTCCTGACTTCTGCCATCTCCAAACCCTCTGCAACAGGACCCTTGACTCACTGAGTAACAGGCCGTAGTAAGTAACACCTCCAATATGATTATTCTAAACACTGGCGCTCCACAAGGTTGTATCCTCAACCCTCTACTCTACTCCTCGCAGCCTCAACGACTGCGTGGCCGCACTCTGCTCTTAACTCCGTCTGCAAGTTTGCAAATGATACCCCTGTAGTGGGGTCAGATCTCAAGTAACGATGAGTCAGAGTACAGGAGGGAGATCGAGAGCTTGGTAACACGTTGCCGTGACAACAACCCTTCCCTCAGTGTCAGCAAAGCAAAAGAGCAGGAGCAGAATCAGAATCAGGTTTAATATTACCGGCATACGTGGTGGAATTTGTTATTTTGCAGCAGCAGTACGTTGAAATATATAGTAATTGAAAAAAAATATAAATTGCAATAAGAAGTATATTTATAAAAAGAAAATTAAATCAAATAGTGAAAAAAGAGAGGGAAAAATTAGTGAGGTATGTTCATGGGTTCAATGTCCATTCAGAATTCGGATGGCAGAGGGGAAGAAGCTGTTTCAGAATCACTGCGTGTGCGTCTTCAGGCTCCTGTGCCCCCGTCCTGATGGTAGCAATGAGAAGAGGGCATGACCTGGGTGATGGGGGTCCTTAGTGATGGACTCTGCCTTTTTGAGGCATTGCCTTTTGAAGGCTTCCTCCATGTTGGGGAGGCTGGTGCCTATGATGGAGCTGGCTGAGATTAAAACTTTCTGCAGTGTTTGATGTTGTGCAGTGGCCCCCGCCACACGCCCCCCCATACCAGACGGTGACACAGCCAGTTAGAATACTCTCCATGGTACATCTGTAGAAATTACAAAGTGTCTTTGGCGACATACCAATTCTCGTCAGACTCCTAATGAAATATAGCCACTAACAACAGGAATTCTGCAGATGCTGGAAATTCAAGCAACACACATCAAAGTTGCTGGTGAACGCAGCAGGCCAGGCAGCATCTCTAGGAAGAGGTACAGTCGATGTTTCAGGCCGAGACCCTTCGTCAGGGTCCTGACAAAGGGTCTCGGCCCGAAATGTCGACTGTACCTCTTCCTAGAGATGCTGCCTGGCCTGCTACGTTCACCAGCAACTTTGAAATATAGCCACTGTTGTGCTTCTTTGTAACTGCATTGATAAGTTGGATCTGGGATAGATCCTCAGAGATGTCGGAACTTGAAATTTCTCACTCCTTTTACTGCTGACCCCTCGATGAGCACTGGTGTGTGTTTCCTTGACTTCTCCTTCCTGAAGTCCACAATCAATTCCTTGGTCTTATTGACATTGAGTGTAAGGTTGTTGCTGTGACACCACTCAACCAGCTGATCTATCTCGCTCCTGCACGTCCTCTCATCACCATCCAGGATTCTGCCAACAATAGTTGTGTTGTCAGCAAATGTATAGATGGTGTTTGAGCTGCGCCAAGCCACACAGTCATGGGTGTAGAGAGAGTAGAGCAGTGGGCTAAGCACACACCCCTGAGGTGTACCAGTGTTGACTGTCAGTGAGGAGGAGATGTTATCACCAATCCACACAGACTGTAGTCTCCTGGTGAGGAAATCAAGGATCCATTTGCAGAGGGAGGTACAGAGGCTCAGGTTTTGGAGTTTGATGATTAGTACTGAGGGAACGATGGTGTTAAACGCTGAGCCTTAATCAATAAACAGCAGTCAGATGTAGGTATTGCTATTGTCCAGACAATCCAAGGCTGAGTGGAGAGCCAGTGAGATTGCATCCACTGTAAACCTATTGTGGCAATGGGCAAATTGTGGGGGGGTTCAGGTCCTTCCTTAGGCAGAAGTTGATTCTGGCCCTGACCAACCTGTCAAAGCACCTCATCACAGTAGATGTGAGTGCCACTGGGTGATAGTCATTGAGGCAGCTCACCTCGCTCCTCTTGGACCCTGGAATGATTGTCGCCCTTTTGAGGCAGGCATGAACCTCCAACTGCAGCAGTGAGAGATTGAAGATCTCCTTGAACACTCTCTTCGGTTAGTTGATACAGTCTTTCAGTGCCTTGCCAGCTACACCACCAGGGCCTGATGCCTTGCGAGGGTTCACCCTCTAGAAAGATGGTTTTGGCCTCCGAAACAGAGACCACAGGCTCACCAGGTGCTGCAAGGACTCGCACTGGACTTTAACTTCTTTGAGGCCTCTGCCCTTCGAAACTTTGTTGAAGAGTCTCAGCCTGAAAAGTTGACTGTTTATTCATTTCTATAGATGTTGCCTGACCTGCTGAGATCCTCGGGCATTTTGTGTGTGCTGCTCTGGGTTTCCAGCATTCATTCATTCATTTATTTATTTATTTATTTATTTATTTATTTATTGATACAGTACAGAAAGGCCGTTCTGGCCCACTGACATGTACCCCCCAGCACCTACCTATTCACTCCCTGGTCTAATCACGGGACATTTTATAATGACCAATGAATCTACTAACCGTTACGTCTTTGGACTGTGGGAGGAAACTGGAGCACCCAGAGGAAACCCACACAGTCATGGGGAGAACGTACAAACTCATATCTGCAGACCTCTACTGCACTCAGCAGCTGGCTCAGAACCCCTCTCTTCACCAGACGTTCAGTGCCGGCTGTCTCCAACAGGAGGAGCACCAGTCACGAGCCCCTTCCCCACCCCATGCCGAGCTCCACCGAGCTCCCCTCTTCCGGTGGGTAGGCCACACTCACGTTCATTGGTATGTTCCAGGCCATGTAGACGTGAGACTTGAACTCATCCATCCAGACCTCGGCGGCCCGCAGGGCATTGCGCTTGGCGTAGTAATCAATGTCATTGTTGTAGGGCTTCTTAGTGCGCTCGATGTGGGCGACCCGGGAACAGGGTAGAACTTCCATGCTGCCTCCGCACTGCCAGACCTGCGAGTTCAAAACACAGCCAATCAGTTATGTGACCCAGGCAATACCTGGCAGAAGTGATTAGTTTATTCAGCTTAGTTATTTATCTATCTACCTACCACCTATCTGTCTATCCATTCTTATTATCTTTCAACTAATCAATAAGCTTCAAGAGCTGGGCCTCAATACCTCCTTGTGCAATTGAACCCTGGATCTTCTCACTTGTAAACCCCAGTCAGTTCAGATTGGCAACAGCGTCTCCTCCACAATCTCCATCAGCACAGGTGCACCACAAGGCCGTGTGCTTAGCCCCTGCTCTACTCACATTACACTTGTGATTTTGTGGATAAGCACAGCTCCAAAGCCATATTCAAGTTTGCTGATGACACCACTCTCGTAGGCCGAATCAAAGGTGGTGATGAATCAGCAGATAGGAGACAGGTAGAAGATCTGCCTGAGCAGTACCTCAACAATAACCTCGTACTCAATGTCAGCAAGACCAAGGAACTGGTTGTTGGCTTCAGGAGAAGGAAATCAGAGGCCTATGAGCCAGGCCTCATTGGAGGATCAGAGGACTGGCTCACGGAGAGATGAGGGTCAGCAACTTTAAACTCCTCGTTGTTATTATTTCAGAGGACTTGTCCATAACAAGTGCAATTATGAAGAGAGTACATTAGTGCCTCCTGAGGAGTTTGCGAAGATTTGGCGTGATGCCTAAAACTCTGACAAACTTCTATAGATGTGTGGTGGAGAGTATATTGACTGGCTGCATCACAGCCTGGTATGGAAGCACCAATACCCTTGAATGGAAACTCCTACAAAAAGTAGTGATTACTGTCCATCATGGGTAAAGCCCTCCCCACCGTTGAGTACACACATCCACACACAGCACTGTCGGCAGAAAGCAGCAGCATCCATCATCAGGGACCCCCACCACCCAGGACATGCTCACTTCTCGCTGCTGCCATCAGGAAGAGGGTACAGGAGCCTCAGGACCCACACCACCAGGTTCAGGAACAGATATTACCCTCAACCATCAGGCTCTTGAACCAAAGGGGGATAACTTCTCTCAACTTCAATCACCCCATCACTGAAAAGTTCCCACAACCAATGGACTCCTCAACTCATGCTCTTGGTACTTATTGCTTACTTAATTATTATTACTATTTATTTATTTATGTTTATACTTGCACAGTTTGTTGTCCTTTGCACACCGGTAGATCACCCAAGTTGGTGCGGTTGTTCATTGATTCTATTATGGTTATTATTCAATTATGGATTCACTGAGAATGCCCAGAAGAAAATGAATCTCAGGTTGTATGTGGTGACACATATATACTTTGATAATAAATTTACTTTGAACTTTGGATGTTCTGGCATCTGACGTTTGTGAATAACAGTGTGGAGGATGGACGTCAGTGGTGAAGAAATGGTGCTGGGTGTTGGCCTCAAAGAAAGTTGCTCAGAATGCTCTGTGACTAATTTCTGTATAAGATATAGGAGCAGAATGAGGCCACTTGGCCCATCAGGTCTGCTCAGCCATTTCATCATGGCTGATCCATTTTCCCTCTCAGCCCCAATCTCCTGTCCTCTCCCTGTATCCCTTCATGCCCTGACTAATCAAGAATCTATCGACCTCTGCATTAAATATACCCAATGACTCGGCCTCCACAGCCGTCTGTGGCAATGAATTCCACAGATTCACCACTCTCTGGCTGCAGAAATTCCTCCTCATCTCCGTTCTAAACAGATCTATTCTGAGGCTGTGTGCTTTGGCTTAGACTCTCCTACCACAGGAAATATTCTCTGCACATTCACTCTATCGAGGCCTTCCAACACTCGAAAAGTTTCAATTAGATCACCCTTCATTCTTCTGAATTCCAGCCAGTACAGGCCCAGAGCCGTCAAACACTTCTCATACGATAAGTCTTTTAATCCCAGAATAGTTTTTGAAAACCTCCGTTAAATCCTCAGCAACGCTGGTATATCCTTTCTCAGATAAGGGGCCCAAAGCTGCTCCCACGTGAGGCCTCACCAGCGCTTTATAAAGGTTCACCGTTCACCCCTACTGGAATGTAAAAACAAGGATGTAATGTTGAGGATTCACGACCAACACCAGCTTAAATAGTTCCTCGTGTCCAGCAGCTTTGACTGGATTAGCAGCCAATCTCAATAAAGTCATCACATAGGCAGCAAACCACAAAGAAAGCAGCCCAATTTTTGAACAACATTTTGCAGAATGGAAGATAAATGACAGTTGAAAGTAAATTTATTATCAATGTACCACATTTTCTTACAGGCATTTACAGGAAAATAACAAACTACAATAGAACTTATGAAAGTATACACAGAAACCAAAACTGACAAACGACCAGTCTGCAAAAGAAGACAAATAGTGCAAATGAAACATTTGCACACACACAAAATGCTGGAGGGAACTCAGCAGGCCAGGCAGTATGTATGGAAAAGAGTGATCAGTGAACATTTCAAACTGAGACCCTTCATCAGGTCTGGAAAGGAGGGGGAGAAGTCAGAGTAAGAAGGTTGGGGGAGGGGAGGAAGAAGTACAAGTTGGCAGGTGATTGGTGAAACCAGGAGAGGGGGAGGGGCTGAAGTAAAGAGCTGGGAAGTTGATTGGTGGAAGAGATAAAGGGCTGGAGATGGAAGGATTTGATAGGAGAGGACAGAAAGGGAAGGGGGAGGAGGATCAGAGAGAGATGATGGGCAGGTAAGGAGATAAACAGGAACAGGGAACAGTGAAGTGGGGGGCCAGTTACTGGAAGTTGGAGAAATCGATGTTCACACCATCAGGTTGGAGGCTATCCAGATGGAATATAAGGTGTTGCTCCTCCACCCTGAGTGTGGCCTCATCGCAGCAGTAGAGGAGGCCATGGACTGACATGTCAGAATGGGAATGGGAAGTAGAATGATTGACATGTCTTATCCTAACTTCTCTTCTTTTCCAGTCCTGATGAAGGGTTTCGGCCTGAAACATTAACAGTTTAGTCTTTCCCATAGATGCTGTCCGGCCTGCTGAGATCCTCCAGCATTTTGTGTGCATTGATTTGGATTTCCAGCATTTTCAGATTTTCTCATGTTTGCATTACTGAGAACATGAGTTGAATAAAGTCCCTGAAAGTGAGCCTGTACGTTGTAGAAACAGTTCAGAGTCGTTGTGAGTGAAACTGAATACACATCTATTGAGCAGAGGTTGAAATACCACAAACAAATTTAATAAAAGTATTCTATGACTGAAATTTATAAGTAGTTATATTTTTAATAACATAGTATTCAGTGCTCTCTGTGCAGCTCCCAGTACAGATTGGGGATCCACTTCGTCCAGCACCTTTGCTGATCTGCCACAAAAGGGAGGACCTCCTGTGGCTGCCCATTTCAATTCGACTTCCCGTTCCCTTTCTGGCATGTCAGTCCATGGCCCCCTGTACTGTCACAATGAGGCCACACTCAAAGTGAAGGGGCAACGTCTCACTTTCCGCCTGGGTGGCCTCCAACCTGTTGGCATGACCATCGATTTCTCCAGCTTGCTGTAATTTCCCACCTTCCCACTATTTCGTTTTCCATTTCCCATTTTGGCTCCCTTCTCTTCTGTTCACCCAGACCACCCCTCCAGTTCCCCTCCTCCATTGCTTTCTCCCTTGGTCTATTGTACTCTACTGTCACATTCCTTCTTCTCCCACCCATCCCCTCCCAGCTTCTTACTCATTTGTATGGGCTGCCCAGAGGTCAGGCCGTTGTCACCTGGGAGGAACTGATATGGGGACTGGTTTATCATTTGTGTATTTAGAGACGCAGCATGGAATAGGCATTTCAAGCTGCACTGCCCAGTAACTCCCAATATTACGCCAGCCTAATTCACAATGACTAATTAACCTGCTACCTACTAACCTACATCTATGGACGGTGGGAGGAAACGGGAGCATCCGGAAGAAACCCCTGCACTCCACGGGGGGGGGGGGGACGCACAAACTCCTACAAGTGGCATCAGAATTGAACTCCAAGCTGTGACGGCCCAAGCTGTAAGAGCATTGGGATGAACACTTCAATACCCTGGTGCCCAGAGATACTGTTGTGGGATTACCAAAGTACAGTAGAAAGCTTGACTTGCAAACCATTCCTCCCATCAGATCAGACTATTTAATTCTTAGAACAGACCGTTTAATTGTGCTTTTCTTTTGCAGTTTGACAATCAATTACTTGCTAGTAACTTCTATATATAATTACTTGTATACCTGTAACTGTGTAGTATGCTTCCTAGTGGGCACAATATGTGTATGTAGTTGTTCAGTATGTTCCCTCGAGGTCACACTCGTATGATTCTGGAAGTTTTTCTGGTGCTGCATTATTTGAATAGGGGTTTTCTGATAGGCTGATTCTTATCTACAAGTTTGAATGGAATGTTTCTTATCCATGTGTATAAAAAGAACCAAATATGAGACAGCACTTTCTTCTTCTGTTGTTTCTTCTTGTCACAACCACAGATTCGGCAGCACAGCAGATACAGCAATTGTGCTCGTGAATATGCACGCGTCAGCTAATTATTATTTCACTGTGATAGTATTTAACTGCATTCTTTCCGTCGTAGTGCTTGTCGAGACCTGAACCCAGCACAGCAATACTTTGCTGCCTGCTTACATGCCGTGTCCAAACCTGGTGACATTTCTGACCCTTCTACTACGAACCTCTGTCACAGTCTGTATTTCTATTTCTTCTGCTCTACTGGCACTTAATAATGTCTCTGACCGGGTACACGACATCCTGGTACGAGAGGGAAAGCAACCAGAAGTCGTGATACATGTTGGCACCAACAACATAGGCAGGAAGAGGGATGAGGTCCTGAAGTGTGAATTTCGAGAACTAGGCAGAAGGCTGAAGAACAGGACCTCAAGGGTGGCGTTCTCAAGACTGCTGCCAGTGCTACATGACCGTGATGGTAAGAACTGGAGGAGGTGGCAGTTGAATGTGTGGCTGAGGAGTTGGTGCAGGGAGCAGGGTTTTAGATTTTTAGATCATTGGGATCTCTTCTGGGGAAGGTGGGACCTGTACAGATTGGATGGGTTGCGCCTGAACTCGAGGGGGAGCAATATCCTTGCAGGTAGGTTTGCTAGCATGGTTCGGGAGGGTTTAAACTAATTTGCAAGGGGGTTGGGACCCAGAGCGATAGAGCAGTGGAAAAAGTGCATGGAGTAAAGCCAGATCTAACATATAGAGAGACTTTGAGGAAAGAGAAGCAGAATAAAGGGTGTAAAGGTAGTAAGGCAGAAGGGCTAAAGTGCATGTACTTCAATGCAAGAAGCATCAGGAAAAAAGGTGATGAACTGAGAGCTTGGATACATACATGGAATTATGATGTAGTGGCCATTACAGAGACTTGGCCAGCACCAGGGCAGGAATGGATTCTCAATATTCCTGGATTTCAGTGCTTTAAAAGGGACAGAGGGGAGGAAAGGGGACGAGGGGTGGCATTACTGGTCAGGGATACCATTACAGCTACAGAAAGGGTGGGTAATGTAACAGGATCCTCTTTTGAGTCAATATGGGTGGAAGTCAGGAACAGGAAGGGAGCAGTTACTCTATTGGGGGTATTCTATAGGCCCCCTGGTAGCAGCAGAGATACAGAGGAGCAGATTGGGAGGCAGATTTTGGAAAGGTGCAAAAATAACTGGGTTGTTATCATGAGTGACTTTAATTTCGCTAATATTGATTGGCACCTGATTAGTTCCAAGGGCTTAGATGGGGCAGAGTTTGTTAAGTGTGTCCAGGATGGATTCCTGTCACAGTATGTGGACAGGCCAACTAGAGGGAATGCCATACTAGATCTAGTATTAGGTAACGAACCGGGTCAGGTCACATATCTCTCAGTGGGTGAGCATCTGGGGGACAGTGACCACCGTTCCCTGGCCTCTAGCACTATCATGGAAAAGGATAGAACCAGGAAGGACAGGAAAATTTTTAATTGGGGAAGGGCAAATTATGAGACTATAAGGCTAGAACTTGTGGGTGTGAATTGGGATGATGTTTTTGCAGGGAAATGTACTATGGACATGTGATCAATGTTTAGGGATCTCTTGCAGGATGTTAGGGATAAATTTGACCCGGTGAGGAAGATAAAGGATGGTAGGGTGGAGGAACCATGGGTGACTAGTGAGGTGGAAAATCTAGTCAGGTGGAAGAAGGCAGCGTACATGAGGTTTAGGAAGCAAGGATCAGATGGGTCTATTGAGGAATATAGGGTAGCTAGAAAGGAGCTTAAGAAGGGGCTGAGAAGAGCAAGAAGGGGGCATGAGAAGGCCTTGGTGAGTAGGGTAAAGGAAAACCCCAAGGCATTCTTCAATTATGTGAAGAACAAAAGGATGACAGGAGTGAAGGTAGGATCGATTAGAGATAAAGGTGGGAAGATGTGCCTGGAGGCTGTGGAAGTGAGCGAGGTCCTCAATGAATACTTCCCTTCGGTATTCACCAATGAGAGGGAACTTGATGATGGTGAGGACAATATGAGTGAGGTTGATGTTCTGGAGCATGTTGATATTAAGGGAGAGGAGGTGTTGGAGTTGTTAAAATACATTAGGACGGTAAGTCCCCAGGGCCTGACGGAATATTCCCCAGGCTGCTCCACGAGGCGAGGGAAGAGATTGCTGAGCCTCTGGCTAGGATCTTTATGTCCTTGTTGTCTACGGGAATGGTACCGGAGGATTGGAGGGAGGCGAATGTTGTCCCCTTCTTCAGAAAAGGTAGTAGGGATAGTCCAGGTAATTATATACCAGTGAGCCTTACGTCTGTGGTGGGAAAGCTGTTGGAAAAGATTCTTAGAGATAGGATCTATGGGCATTTAGAGAATCATGGTCTGATCAGGGACAGTCAGCATGGCTTTGTGAAGGGCAGATCGTGTCTAACAAGCCTGATAGAATTCTTTGAGGAGGTGACCAGGCATATAGATGAGGGTGGTGCAGTGGATGTGATCTATATGGATTTTAGTAAGGCATTTGACAAGGTTCCACACGGTAGGCTTATTTAGAAAGTCAGAAGGCATGGGATCCAGGGAAGTTTGGCCAGGTGGATTCAGAATTGGCTTGCCTGCAGAAGGCAGAGGGTCGTGGTGGAGGGAGTACATTCGTATTGGAGGGTTGTGACTGGTGGTGTCCCACAAGGATCTGTTCTGGGACCTCCACTTTTCGTGATTTTTATTAACGACCTGGATGTGGGGGTAAAAGGGTGGGTTGGCAAGTTTGCAGATGACCAAAGGTTGGTGGTGTTGTAGGTAGTGTAGAGGATTGTCGAAGATTGCAGAGAGACATTGATAGGATGCAGAAGTGGACTAAGAAGTGGCAGATGGAGTTCAACGCAGAGAAGTGTGAGGTGGTACACTTTGGAAGGACAAACTCCAAGGCAGAGTACAAAGTAAATGGCAGGATACTTGGTAGTGTGGAGGAGCAGAGGGATCTGGGGGTACATGTCCACAGATCCCTGAAAGTTGCCTCACAGGTAGATAGGGTAGTTAAGAAAGCTTATGGGGCATTTGCTTTCATAAGTCGAGGGATAGAGTTTAAGAGTCGCGAGGTAAAGATGCAGCTTTATAAAACTCTGATTAGGTCACACTTGAAGTACTGTGTTCAGTTCTGGTCGCCTCACTATAGGAAGGATGTGGAAACAGTGGAAAGTGTACAGAGGAGATTTACCAGGATGCTGCCTGGTTTAGAGAGTATGGATTATGATCAGAGATTAAGGGAGCTAGGGCTTTACTCTTTGGAGAGAAGGAGGATGAGGGCAGACATGATAGAGGTGTGCAAGATAATAAGAGGAATAGATAGAGTGGATAGCCAGCACCGCTTCCCCAGGGCACCACTGCTCGATACAAGAGGACATGTCTTTAAGGTAAGGGGTGGGAAGTTCAAGGGGGATATTAGAGGAAGGTTTTTTACTCAGAGAGTGGTTGGTGCGTGGAATGCACTGCCTGAGTCAGTGGTGGTGGCAGATACACTAGTGAAATTTAAGAGACAACTAGACAGGTATATGGAGGAATTTAAGGTGGAGGGTTATATGGGAGGCAGGGTTTGAGGGTCAGCACAACATTGTGGGCCGAAGGGCCTGTACTGTGCTGTACTATAAAAAAAGATGATCATAAAGCAATATTCTGTGTCTCATTCTCAACTGCTGAAAGACCCTCAGATTAAAAACCTCAAAAGCCAACACTACAGTTCAAATCATTACACGGTGCATTCAGGCAGAATAAGTTAAACCAATAACAGTGCAGAATAAAATGTAAAAGCTACCTGACCTGCTGAGATCCTCCAGCATCATATGCTTGTAGTAAAAATTATTTGTTTTAAAATCAACTAAATTCTGAAATATTTATGTGAGGTGGTGATACATGTTGAAAGTTATGAAGGGCTGGTGAGCAGTATGTTTGATTCAACTCTTTAATCATTATTACCTTCGCAGTTTAACAATTTATTCCTGCTAGTATATTATACAGCTACCTATATAGATGTAACTGTATAGTATGCTTCCTAGTGGTCACAGTATGTACTGTACAAGCAATCCTTCAGTGTGTCCCCTAGTGGTCACAGTATGTACATGCAGCTGTTCAGTGTGTCCCCTAGTGGTCACAGTATGTACTGTACAAGCAATCCTTCAGTGTGTCCCCTAGTGGTCACAGTATGTACTGTACAAGCAATCCTTCAGTGTGTCCCCTAGTGGTCACAGTATGTACATGCAGCCATTCAGTGTGTCCCCTAGTGGTCACAGTATGTATATGCAGTTGTTCAGTGTGTCCCCTAGTGGTCGCAGTATGTATATGCAGTTGTTCAGTGTGTCCCCTAGTGGTCACAGTATGTATATGCAGTTGTTCAGTGAGTCCCCTAGTGGTCACAGTATGTATATGCAGTTGTTCAGTGTGTCCCCTAGTGGTCACAGTATGTACATGCAGTTGTTCAGTGTGTCCCCTAGTGGTCACAGTATGTATATGCAGTTGTTCAGTGTGTCCCCTAGTGGTCACAGTATGTACTGTACAAGCAATCCTTCAGTGTGTCCCCTAGTGGTCACAGTATGTACATGCAGCCATTCAGTGTGTCCCCTAGTGGTCACAGTATGTATATGCAGTTGTTCAGTGTGTCCCCTAGTGGTCGCAGTATGTATATGCAGTTGTTCAGTGTGTCCCCTAGTGGTCACAGTATGTATATGCAGTTGTTCAGTGAGTCCCCTAGTGGTCACAGTATGTATATGCAGTTGTTCAGTGTGTCCCCTAGTGGTCACAGTATGTACATGCAGTTGTTCAGTGTGTCCCCTAGTGGTCACAGTATGTATATGCAGTTGTTCAGTGTGTCCCCTAGTGGTCACAGTATGTACTGTACAAGCAATCCTTCAGTGTGTCCCCTAGTGGTCACAGTATGTACATGCAGCCATTCAGTGTGTCCCCTAGTGGTCACAGTATGTATATGCAGTTGTTCAGTGTGTCCCCTAGTGGTCGCAGTATGTATATGCAGTTGTTCAGTGTGTCCCCTAGTGGTCACAGTATGTATATGCAGTTGTTCAGTGAGTCCCCTAGTGGTCACAGTATGTATATGCAGTTGTTCAGTGTGTCCCCTAGTGGTCACAGTATGTACATGCAGTTGTTCAGTGTGTCCCCTAGTGGTCACAGTATGTATATGCAGTTGTTCAGTGTGTCCCCTAGTGGTCACAGTATGTATATGCAGTCGTTTAGTATGTCTCCTTGTGGTTACGGTTCTCTTTTTGGAAGCTCTTGGTATTGCAGTATTTAAATAGGGGCTATCTGATTGGTTAACTCTTATCTACAAATTTGAATGGAGTGTTTCTTATCTATGGTACAAGAATGGCTGAATACATTGGCTGGCCATCTTCTATTCTTTGTGCTTAGATACAAGACTCTGCTTCCTGCCGTTTCCAGTTCTCTTTGTTCTATTAGTGTTTAATGAAATGACCATGAAGCAACAGGTTTTGTGCCTCTTTCTTGACTTCTGAAAGAACCTTGGATCAAAAATATCAGAACCTAACAAGCGTTTAACAGCTTGGAATTCTAGCAAAATGTCACATGCACGTCATGCATCAAAGTGTCATGTCTTCAGGACATTTCACAGCGAGGCACGGTGAAATCTCACCAGTTTAATGACTTCAGTGAACTCTGCATGATCTTAACTCTGGAAATGATGTCAGCAATGTGTAATGGCAGCAAGTGGCGACAGGTTGTGAACCAGACCAAAAGACAAGAGGCTTGGTAAACTATTGTACTATGTTACAGTGCTGTGCAGCTTCATCCACACTAACTAATCTGGAGCATCACACAATCCACTGCAGAAGCTCAGTGGGATGAGCAGCATGCTGTTTTGGTTGTTAGTGCAAACGAGGCATTTCACTAAATGGTTCAATGTACATTATTTTTGTGTTTGTTGTTTGCTTGGTGCTGCACTCTGGTGTTTTTTTGATGCTGCTGTCCAATATCTGCTTGGTGCTGATCTCCATTGTTCGCTCAGTGCTGCCCCCCAGTGTTCGCTTGGTGCTGCCCCCCAGTGTTCACTCAGTTCTGCTCTCCAGTGTTCACTCAGTGCTGCCCCCAGTGTTTGCTCAGTGCTGCCCCCCCGTGTTCGTTCAGTGCTGCCCCCAGTGTTTGCTCAGTGCTGCCCCCCAGTGTTTGCTCAGTGCTGCCCCCCAGTGTTCATTCAGTGCTGCCCCCCCAGTGTTTGCTCAGTGCTGCCCCCCCGTGTTCGTTCAGTGCTGCCCCCAGTGTTTGCTCAGTGCTGCCCCCCAGTGTTCGTTCAGTGCTGCCCCCAGTGTTTGCTCAGTGCTGCCCCCCCCCAGTGTTTGCTCGGTGCTGCCCCCCAGTGTTTGTTCAGTGCTGCCCCTCCCCCCCCCAGTGTTTGCTCAGTGCTGCCCCCAGTGTTTGCTCAGTGCTGCCCCCAGTGTTTGCACGGTGCTGCCCCCAGTGTTTGCTCAGAGCTGCCCCCCAAGTGTTCGCTCAGTGCTGCCCCCAGTGTTTGCTCAGTGCTGCCCCCCAGTGTTCGCTCAGTGCTGCCCCCCAGTGTTCGTTCAGTGCTGCCCCCAGTGTTTGCTCAGTGCTGCCCCCCAGTGTTTGCCCAGTGCTGCTCCCCAGTGTTTGCTCAGTGCTGCCCCCAGTGTTTGCTCAGTGCTTCCCCCCAGTGTTCGCTCAGTGCTGCCCCCCAGTGTTCGTTCAGTGCTGCCCCCCAGTGTTCGCTCGGTGCTGCCCCCAGTGTTCGTTCAGTGCTGCCCCCCAGTGTTTGCTCAGTGCTGCCCCCTAGTGTTTGCTCAGTGCTGCCCCCCAGTGTTTGCCCAGTGCTGCCCCCAGTGTTTGCTCAGTGCTGCCCCCCCCAGTGTTTGTTCAGTGCTGCCCCCAGTGTTTGCTCAGTGCTGCCCCCAGTGTTTGCACGGTGCTGCCCCCAGTGTTTGCTCAGTGCTGCCCCCCCCCAGTGTTTGTTCAGTGCTGCCCCCAGTGTTCGTTCAGTGCTGCCCCTCCCCCCAGTGTTTGCTCAGTGCTGCCCCCAGTGTTTGCTCAGTGCTGCCCCCAGTGTTTGCACGGTGCTGCCCCCAGTGTTTGCTCAGAGCTGCCCCCCAAGTGTTCGCTCAGTGCTGCCCCCAGTGTTTGCTCAGTGCTGCCCCCCAGTGTTTGCTCAGTGCTGCCCCTCAGTGTTTGCTCGGTGCTGCCCCCAGTGTTTGCTCGGTGCTGCCCCCCCAGTGTTTGCTCAGTGCTGCCCCCCCAGTGTTTGCTCAGTGCTGCCCCTCAGTGTTTGCTCGGTGCTGCCCCCAGTGTTTGCTCAGTGCTGCCCCCCCCGTGTTTGCTCAGTGCTGCCCCCCAGTGTTTGCTCAGTGCTGCCCCTCAGTGTTTGCTCGGTGCTGCCCCCAGTGTTTGCTCGGTGCTGCCCCCCCAGTGTTTGCTCGGTGCTGCCCCCCCAGTGTTTGCTCAGTGCTGCTCTCTTGTATTCGCTCGGGGGATGAACAAGCTGGAGCAGGACAACTTACCATCACACACAACACACACAAAACGCTGGAGGAACTCAACAGGTCAGGCAGCATCTATGGAAATGAATAAACTGTCAACATTTTGGACTGAGACCTTTCATCAGGACTGAAATGGAAGAGGGAAGATAAAAAGGTAGTGGGAGAGGAAGGAGGTTAGCTAGGTGCTGACAGGTGAAGCCAGGTGGGTGGGAAAGGTAGAGGTCTGGAGAGGAAGGAATCTGACAGAAGAGAGTGGAACATAGGAGAAAGGGAAGAAGGAGGGGCACCAGGGGGAGGGGATAGGTAGGTGAGAAGGCGTAAGAAGCCAGAGTGGGTAACAGAAGAAGAGGGAAGGTGGAGGGACAAATTTTTGTTAATTAGAGGGAGAAATTGATATTCATGCCATCAGATTGGAAACTATCCAGATGGAATATAAAGTGTTGATCTTCCACCCTGAGAGAGGCCTCATCATGGCACAAGAGGAGAGCATGGACTGACATGTTAGAATGGGAATTAAAATGTTTGGCCACCAGGAAGTTCCGCTTTTGGCGGATGGAGCAGAGGTGCTCAACGAAGACGATTCAGAGTTAATGACAAATCTCAGCAATGTAGAGGAGGCCACATTGGGAGCACTGGATACAACACACGATCCCAGCAGATTCACGGTGAAGTGTTGCCTCACCTGGAAGGACTGTTTGGGGCCCTGAATGGAGGTGAGGGAGGAAGTGAATGGACAGGTGTGGCCCTGAATGGAGGTGAGGGAGGAGATGAGGGAGGAAGTGAATGGACGGGTGTGACTCTGAATGGAGGTGAGGGAGGAGGTGAATGGACAAGTGCGACCCTGAATAGAGGTGAGGGAGGAGGTGAATGGACAGGTGCGACCCTGAATAGAGGTGAGGGAGGAGGTGATGGGCAGGTGCGACCCTGAATAGAGGTGAGGGGGGAGGTGATGGGCAGGTGCGACCCTGAATAGAGGTGAGGGAGGAGGTGATGGCAGGTGTGGCCCTAAATAGAGGTGAGGGAGGAGGTGAATGGACAGGTGCGACTCTGAATAGAGGTGAGGGAGGAGGTGAATGGACAGGTGTGGCACTGAGTAGAGGTGAGGGAGGAGGTGATGGGCAGCTGTGGCACTGAATGGAGGTGAGGGAGGAGGTGATGGGCAGGTGTGGCCCTGAATAGAGGTGAGGGAGGAGGTGATGGCAGGTGTGGCCCTTTAGCCACTTGTAGGGATAAGTGTAGGGAGGGAGATTAGTGGGGAGATTCGAATGGACAAGGGAATCACAGAGGGGGGAATCCCTGTGGGAAGTGCAGAAGGGGATTGGATGTAGCTACATATTTGATGGTAGGATCCCTTTGGAGATGGGAAGTGGCAGAGGATGATATGTTGGATGTGGAGGCTCATTGGGTGATAGGTAAGGACAAGAGGAACTGTTAAGGCAGTAGGAAGATGGAGTGAGCACTGATGCTCAGGAATTGGAGGAGATGCAGGTCAGAGCAACATCAGTGGTGGAGGTGTGAATTTAACCAGGCCACTGATGCTATAATAACATTACATTAACTGCTGCACTGCCATCCTACACATTTGATAACTAAATCTACAACCTGAAATCCAAATCATCTGTAGGAAAAAAGGGTTTGAGGACTTTTCAGGTTAGGTTGTGATCCGCATCAGGACTGAGGGATGATAGTGGGATCACCACGTTGAGTGTGATGTTCTCCTAAGAGGTTGCCTATTGGTGGCTCTTCTGTTGGCTTTAGCAACTAATTGGGGTCTGCTCCCTTTGCCTCTTGCTGAATGCCACGGGACAGGACCAAATCTGGGATGTTAGGATGGATTCCCTTAATGGAGGATGCTTGGCCATGACTTTGTTTAACCTGGGGAGACTGATGTGTGGTCAGCCACCACACAGTCATTGACAGATCGGGGTCAGGGTCCAGTGGGCATGGAATGCAAGATGACTGGATTCCCTTCACTGTCACAGCCTTCCTCCATGTTCCCTACCATTGTGATGAGTCATCATCTTCCACCAGCTCAACATTGACGTCTTGGTTGGATCGCTGTTTGTCTGGAAACTCCCCCTTGACCTTACTGTATTGATGACCTTGCCAGGAGCTAAGTTCCAGACAGCATCACTCTCAAGATCTCAGAAATTTACAAGCCTCTCCACTGAGACAAGGTGACGATTTCGGAGAAGGACTGAAAGATAGAGGGAAAATGGCCGGCATTCTCTTTAGCCAGAGAGTAGTGAATCTGTGGAATTCATTGCCACAGGCAGCTGTGGAGGCGAAATCTTTACAAATATTTAAGGCAGAGGTCAATAGATTCTTGATTGGTCAGGGCATGAAGTGATATGGCGAGAAGGCAGGAGACTGGGGCTGACAGAGAAAGTGGATCAGCCATGATGAAATGGCAGAGCAGACTCGACCAGCCAAATGGCCTAATTCTGCTCCTATATCTTATGGTCTGATGAAGAGGAAGGGGCGGGAAGGGTGAGGCATGAGCTGGTAGGTGATTGGTTGATGAGAGAGGGTGAAGGATGATGGACACATTGAGCCAGGGAGCTGGAGAAGGAGTTGGGGGACAGAGACAGGCAGGTGATAGTTTGCTCCAATCCCTTCCACTCCTTTCTCCAACATTCTCTTTAGTTATCTATTACAACAGGAAGCAGGCCATTCAGCCCACACTGTCCATCCTAGCCCCAATAAAAACAATCCCTCTCCTCAAGTGTTATTTTCCCCGTCGTTCCACGTGAGAGAGATTTAAGATTCGCTTTGTTTGTCACATGTACATTGAAACATACATTGGAATTCGTTGTTTACTTCAATGACCAACACAGTCTGAGGCTGTGCCGGGGCAGCCCACAATGTTTGCCACACTTCCGGTGTCAACAAAGCACGACCACAACTTACTAACCCTGACCCATACTGCTCTGGAACAAAGGCAGCAAAGCTTTTGCCTCCTGTATACTTTGGGTTCTGGACCGCTGATTATGAAAAGAACCATGAAATTTCCCTATCATGCACCATTTTTCAAAAAATTGCCGATAATTCTTATTTCAATTCATAATTCATGTCAGAATAACTGATGCCAAGATTAAGCAAGACATTTTTGTTGGTCCACAAATCAAACAGGTCATCAAAGACACGCAATTCAAAGAACTGCTAGTGGGACTGGAGAAAATCACATGGAAGGCATTCAAGGATGTTGTTGAAATTTTTCTTGGCAACTACAGAGCACCAAACTACGTGCAGTTGGTTGACAACATGGTTCAAGCAAACAAAACCATGAAGTGCAACATGTCACTAAAGATTCATTTTCTGCTTTCCCATTTAGACTTCCCTGCAAATCTTGGCTCTGTCAGTGACGAGCATGGTGAAAGGTCTCACCAGGACACTGTGGTCATGGAGAAATGGTATCAGGGTAACTGGAATCCATCAATACTGGCTGATTATTGTTGGATACTTAAGCAAGAAGAAGCAGACACTGAGTACAAATGAAAATCATCGACAAAACACTTTTAGCTTAGTTGAACTATTGCAAAGCATCAGCACTGTTAGGTAATTAAACACATTATATTCAATAAACGCTAATTTCTTGTTTCTTCAAATTCCTAGCTGATACAATTAGTCTGAAATTATATTTGTGTTCAGCTTCAAGTGGTCTATTGTAAACAAAAAAAAAATTCTGCGGAAGCAACACTTTTGAAAGAAAAATTGTTGTCCAGTCACAGCAGAGCGTCTGGAGGAAACACGCATGGTCGCGAGGAGAACTTTCAGGCAGCTGCAGGAATTGAACTCAGGTTGCAGGTGCTCTAGTAGCATCACACTAACCGCTATGCTGCTGTGCTCCACTGCTCTGATACCCTCCACAGCTGCTGCCTGACCCACTGACTTCCTCAGCGGCCGGTTTGTCTGTTGATCCACAATGTCTGACTTCATTTTGGACGTGGAGAGGATGTTGCCTATAGTGGGTGAGTCTAGGACCAGAGGACACAGCCTCAGAATAGAGGAACAACCATTTAGAACAGAGATGGGGAGCAACTTCTTTAGTCAGAGGGTGGTGAATCTGTGGAATTCATTGTCACAGGCAACTGTGGAGGCCAAGTCATTGGGTATATTTAAAGCAGAGGCTGATAAGTTCTTGCTTAGCCAGGGTGTCAAAGGTTACTGAGAGAAAGCAGGAGAATGGGGTTGAGAGGGATAGTAAGTCAGCCATGATGGATTGGGAGAGCAGACAATGGGCCAAATGGCCTAATTCTGCTCCTACAGTCCTGTGTAAAAGTCTTGAGCACATATATATAGCTAGGGGACCTAAGTCTTCTGCACAGTACTGTAGTAATTTTATGTACTGCAGCTAAAAAAACTAATTTCATGACATATGTGAGTGATGATAAACCTGATTCTGATCTGGGTCTCTATTGTGGACTGAGAGTGGGAAGGGGACAGAGAGAGGGGAATCATGGTTGGGAAAAGGGGAAGGGAGAGGGGAGGGAGTGGGAATCACCAGAGAGACATTCTGTAATGGCCAATAAACCATTTGTTTGAAATCAAATGATCTTGCCTGGTGTCTCAGGACTGTGTGAGTCTACACCTGCACCAACCCCCACCCCGGCACTCCTTCTCTGCCACCTGTCCCACACCCCTCCCACGGTGCTCCACCCTCACAACTTCCAACATCCTTTGTTCCCGCCAGATTTACAAACTCGCCCTCCACTCCATGTTGACAAATACAGTCCAGTGTAAAAGTTTTAGGGCAGCCTAGCTATAGGTATATGCCTCAGACTTTTGAACAGTACTGTAGGTTTAAGATGAGTGGGCGGAAGTTTAAGCAGATGCATGGGGCAGGATTTTTTTTACCTTGGAGAGTACTATAATCGGTACTGGGAAAGATGGTAGAAGCAGAAACAACATTGACAGTAAAGAGACACAAGAGCAGCACATGTGGCTGGGAATGGACAGATATGGACTATGTACAGACAGAAGGTATCAGTTTAAATTGGCATCAGGGCTAGCACAGATACTGTGGGCCGAATGGCCTGTCCCTGTGTGGCTCTGCTCGACATTAACTCCGAGCAGTTGCGGTAACAGTGTGCCTGGGCCGCGGAAGCATATTGCATTCCGTCTGTTATTTGGTTGACCTTTCAAAACCACATTCCAAACGTGTTAATGAATCCAGTGCCCGGAGACAGAATGGAATCTGACAGAAACCAATAATCTCAGCCAGTGGCTTGGGGATTTCACAGGAGTCTACATCTGTCAGAACCCAGCCGTAGAATGTGTTCCAATCAGTGCCCGTCCTTGGGAAATATCTGTGATAGTGATGAGGAGGAGGCCTTCTGTTGGTCAGGGTCAACCACGGATGTTGTGTCCTAGCTGTCTTCATGACGGGCAAGCCCAGGGCAGTACGACGCGGAGAGAAAGCTGTTGCCCGAGCAGTGGGCTCTCCCTCGCCATGCAGCGGGTAAGTGCAAAGGAACAGCAGGGCCTGACACAGCTTGGCACCAGCAGTGTCGCAGGAGGTGCCAGTCAGCGCAAGACTGCTCTCAAGACTCTTGCTTCAGATATTTCCCTCAGGGTTTACTCCCGAAGCCCTCCAACCCCAGAGTGGGTATAGCCGCAAGGCGGCGGAGGTTTGAGATCAGAGATTTCCTTTTCCTAAATGAAATGCCAACCACATCTGATGAGCCCCATCTGCACCAAGCGACTGGTTTTAGGGCACCGGTAACCCGCCTTTGCCCCTTCTGTCAGTAGAAACAGTTCCGCCGGGCTTAGTAGCTAAGGCACACGTGAAGGCCGGGAGCTGGACTTGGGTATCAGATGCACACCACTGGGAGCGTTTAATAGGTAGTGGGAGCTTGTTCATATTACCCCCCCCCTGGCTATAACAATCTTCGGTGATGAACATATTCTCCATAAAAGGAAGCCACCATCTCTGCCACAACTTGGTTTCATTAATCCTCTTCCCTGTGTCTGAGGACAGCGGCACCAGGGTGGTGCTGACCTTCTGGCCATAACAACACGGGAAATGGAAGGAATAAGACATTCAGCCCTGTATATTTGCTGATAGTAATCCCATTTCCCTTGACAGGGGCTCCCCCCCCACCAATCTAACAACTTTCTACAGGGTCCTGTCTGGCTGCATCATTGTATGATATGGAAGCTGCAAGGCATCAGACCGCAGGACCCAACAGAGGACAGTAAAAATCGCTGAGAGGATCACTGGGGTCTCCCTCCCCACTATTTGTGTCATTTACCGGGACTGTTGCAGACGAAGATCCCAAAGCATTGCTGAGGATCCGCACCACCCATCCCACAATCTCTTCGACCCACTGTCGTCAGGAAGGAGATACAGGAGCATCAGGACTAGACTGCCAGACTGGGTAACAGCTTCTTCCCTCAGGCTGTGACACAAATCAATACCCTGACACCACTAAGATCTCATCACTATGTCAGCGAGCTGATTACTGTTTACCTGTAATGCATTTTGAATTTTATATTTTTAATGTATTTGTGCTAATATTTTGTTCTATGTGCTGTGTGGAATACATGTTTTGTGGGTGCACAGAAGGGTTCCTTGTTGCAATTCAGGACCAGGTCACTAGTGCAAAAAAAAGATCAAAATAACTAATAAAAGACCAACAAATTCAAGATGATAAATGCTGAAAATACCCAGAGAAACCAGAAACAATCCAACACGTTACAGGATCCTGTCGCAGTTTAACTCAATCTGATTACTTACACCAGCACAATCAAGTGGCAAACATCGTTCACCAAAACCTTGCATCAAAAATAAAGTCATAAAAGAAATCATACCTTAGTATAAATACAATCCTGATCCAGTTTTAGAGCCAGAATCCCACAATATTGTGACCAATCCATTATATTACAGATTGGACAAGCCATAATAACCGTCCGGATATAATATTACAGGATAAACAAGCAAGAGCAACCTACTTAATAGATGCAGCTATTCCAAACACACATAACATACAGAAATCAGTAAGCGAAGACACCAGAAATATGCTGAATTAAAAGAGGAAATTGAAAGACTATGGAACATGAACAGGGTATACATTGTCCCAGTAGTAAAATCCATAACTGGTATCATCCCAAAGTCACCACACAATAGCATTAAACAGTTAGAACGACACAGTAATATCTATGTAAATCTCCAGAAAGCCACAATACTGAACACCACTGGAATAGTCTGACAGTTCCTAGTGGTTGAGAGATGAGTGTGTTGGGCTATGCTGTGCCTCAGGTTTCACCAGCTTCAGCTTGAGCTGAGAAAATAAAGAAATATAATAACTGTAAATTACAGTAAGTATATGTTAAATTAAATTTGTAGTGCAAACTATAGGAAAAAGTAGTGAGGTAGTGTTCATGGGTTCAGTGTCCATTCAGAAATCGGATGGCAGAGGGGAAGAAGCTGTTCCTGAATCACTGAGTGTGTGTCTTCAGGCTTCTGTACCTCCTCCCTGATGGTGTGTCCTAGGCTGTGTGGTTCCATAGATATGGATACTGCGTTCTCTAGACACAGCCTCTCTTCTGTACCACACCTTTCTAAAGCCAAGAAGAGATTTCAGTGATGATGTAGGAACAGAATTAGGCCATTTGGCCCATCGAGTCTGCTCCACCATTTCACCATGGCTGATCCATTTCCCTCTCAGCCCCAATCTCCTGCCTTCTCCCCGTATCCCTTCATGCCCTGACTAATCAAGAATCTATCCAAACATACCCAATGAGTTGGCCTCCACAGAGGGATGTGAGGCTTGAAAATCAAAGTGAATTTCAAAATTTGGCATGGGTATTGGCTTATTATTGTCACATGTACCGAGATACGGTGAAAAGCTTGTCTTGTGCACTGTTCATACAGATCAGATCATTACACAGCGCACTGAGGTAGATCAAGGTAAAACAGTAACTGAATGCAGAACGAAGCGTAACAGCTACGGAGAAAGTGCAGTGTAGTAAATATAAAGTACAAGATCATAACGAGGTAGATTGTGAGGTCAAGAGTCTATCTTATCACACAAGAGGTACGTACCAGACTTTGATAACAGCGGTACAGAAGCTGGTGGGACGTGCTTTCAGGCTTTTGTATCTTCTGCCTGATGGGAGAGGGGAGAAGAGAGAATGCCCAGGCTGGGTGGGGGTCTTTGGTGATTCTGCCTGCTTCAGTGAGGCAGTGAAGTGTAGACAGAGTAAAAGGAGGACAGACGGCTTTCTGCGATGTGTCGAACTGTGTCTACAGCTCTCCGCAGTTTCTTGCAGTCACATATAGAGCAGTTGCCATGCCAAGCCACGAGACACCCAAACAGAATGTTTGCTAAGCAGGCAGAATGCTATATTCAAATTAATACACAGTATATATTAAGGGATTCCTTCAAGTTGCTATAGCCAGAGTTGGTAATGGGGATAAGCTCCCACTACCTATTAAATGCTGCCAATGGCATGAGTCTCAAATGGCCTCTGACAACCAAGTCCAGCTCCCGGCCTTCATGTCTGGCTTAGCTACGAAACCTGGTGGATCCATTCCTACTGACAGGAGCAGGGGCAAAGGCAGGTTACTGGCACCTTAAAACCAGTTGCTCCGGGTAGATAGCGCTCGTCAGCTGTGGTTGGCAGCTCATCCGGCTGAAGGAAAACTCTGATCTCAAACCTCCACTACCTCACGGCTATACCTGCTCATGGGGAAGGCTTCGGGAGTTAACAGTGAGGGGAAAATCCGGAGGTGGTGTTCCTAAGGCAGCCTACGTTGAGTTCAACGCTGACTGGCAACTCCTGCGACACTGCTGGTGCCGAACTGTAATGGTCTCTGCTGTTCCTTTGGGTTTTCCAGTTGCATGAAGAGCAGGAGCTTGCCACACGGGCAACAGCTTGCTCTCCATATCGTACTGCCCTGGCTTGTGTACGCAGAGAGCTAGGACACAGTATCCATGGCTTTACCCTGACTGACTGAGGCCTACATATTTTAAGGGTAATTAACAGTTGACGTTTTGGGCCTAGACCCTTGATCTGGATAGTCGGTTGGATCAGCCGGGTGTTCTGATTCCTCCATAGATGCTGCCTGACCTGCTGAGCTCCTCCGGCATTTTGTGTGTGTTGTTCTGGATTTCCAGCATCTGCAGAATCTCATCTGCTTCTGAAAACTTACCGACCTGTGTCTAACTTATCCCCTTCGCACCCATTGCCTGCAGTCTCTAAGCTGTCGAACTCTGACGTCTGACAAGGGGATGGGGGCGGTGGAGTGTAGAGTACAGTGGCAACCAAGAGCCAGTCTGCCTTATCCAAGGGCTTTGTTCTCTTCACTAGCTCTCGTGTCAGGATGCTCACTCTGCCAGCAGCCAGGGAGGGTTTGAACTGACAGCTCGGTGCCGCTGTCAAAAGAGGATTTGGAAGTCACAAAATCACCAGGCTTCACATTTCAACGCTAATGCATTCCGACAGAATTCACTTTATAAAATCCTCTGAGGATTTCTATGGCTTCTTATACAACAATTCCCACATCCAGAAGACAGGTATTTTGCTGGGATTACTGCTTATCAAAGTAGTCAGTCTTGTGGGACGTACAGGAATGTTCAAAAGGACTCTGGGAACTGTGTGGCCCAATAATCCCCAAATTAGTCAGAATTGAAAACCGCAAGCAGTCGAGCGCGAGGTGCTGTTGCAAGAGCACGGGGGCAGGGGTGCCAACATCTCTGAGGGTCTTACCTGGGCCTAACGTATCGAGGCAGTTACAAAGAAGGCACAACAGTGCTGGGGTTTCATGAGGAGCATGAGGAGATGGTATGACCCCAAGGGCTCTCACAGATTTCCACAGATGTACCGTGGAGAACATTCTAACTGGCTGCATCACCGGCTGGAGTGCAGGAGTGAGAAACAGAATTGGAAAAAGGTGCAGAAAGTTGTGAATTCAGCCAGCTCCATCATGGGCACAAGCCTCCCCAGCATCAGGGACATCTTCAAAACATGATACCTCAAGAAGGTGGCATTCATCATTAAGGACCCCCATCACCCACGTCATGCCCTCTTCTCATTGCTACCATCAGGGAGGAGGTACAGGAGCCTGAAGACACACACTCAACGATTCAGGAACAGCTTCTTCCCCTCTGCCATCTGATTTCTGAATGGACATTGAATCCATGAACACTACCTCACTACTTTTGCTCTCTTTTTGCACTAATTTCATTTGATATTTTAAAAATATATTTCTTATTGTAATTGAGAGTTTTTAAAAACATTATTACGCATTGCAATGTACTGCTGCCACAGAACAACAAATTTCACAACATATGCCGGTGATATTAAATCCGATTCTGATTGTCATTATGAAGAACTTAGTCACAAACCACGCACTATAGAAATTTCATCTGGAATAGTTCAGAAAGCAGGTCACTCAGTAAAAACATCTTTCAAACTCATTTGGTGACTTCAGGAAAGGGAAGTAGGGTGACCAGGCACCAAACTAACAGACACAAAATCCTAGAACTCAATAGGTAGAGCAGCATCTATCGAAAAGAATAAACAGTCGATGTTTTGGGCCGAGGCCCCTCTTCAGGATTGAGAGGGAAGGGGAGGGTGCTGTCTGAATTAGAACCTGGGGAGAGGGGAGGAGGACAAGCTCGAAGGTGATAGATGAAGCCAGGTTGGTGGGGGAGGGTCTGATTTACACCTCGGACTTCAACTACTGCACAGAGTCTTGTCAGCTTCAGAAGTTCTCTGATGACTCTGCCATAGTTGGATGCATCAGCAAGGGAGATGAGGCTGAGTACAGGACTACGGTAGGAAACTTTGTCACATGGTGTGAGCAGAATTATTTGCAGTTTAATGTGAAAAAGACTAAGGAGCTGGTGGTAGACCTGAGGAGAGCTAAGGTACCGGCGACCCCTGTTTCCATGCAGGGGGTCAGTGTGGACATGGTGGAGGATTACAAATACCTGGGGATACGAATTGACAATAAACTGGACTGGTCAAAGAATACTGAGGCTGTCTACAAGAAGGGTCAGAGCCGTCTCTATTTCCTGAGGAGACTGAGGTCCTTTAACATCTGCCGGACGATACTGAGGATGTTCTACGAGGCTGTGGTGGCCAGTGCGATCATGTTTACTGTTGTGTGCTGGGGCGGCAGGCTGAGGGTAGCAGACACCAACAGAATCAACAAACTCATTCATAAGGCCAGTGATGTTGTGGGGATGGAACTGGACTCTCTGACAGTGGTGTCTGAAAAGAACATGCTATCCAAGTTGCATGCCATCTTGGTCAATGTCTCCCATCCACTACACAATGTACTGGGTGGGCACAGGAGTACATTCAGCCAGAGACTCATTCCACCGAGATGCAACACAGAGCGTCACAGGAAGTCATTCCTGCCTGTGGCCATCAAACTTTACAACTCCTCCCTTGGAGGGTCAGACACCCTGAGCCAATGGGCTGGTCCTGGACTTATTTCATAATTTACTGGCATAATTTACATATTACTATTTAACTATTTATGGTTTTATTATTATTTATTATTTATGGTGCAACTGTAACAAAAACCAATTTCCCCCGGGATCAATAAAGTATGACTACTACTACTACTAAGTAAGAAGCTGGAAGGTGATAGGTGGAAAAGGTATAGGGCTGAAGAAGAAGAAATCTGATAAGAGAGGAGAGTAGACCATTGGAGAAAAGGAACGAGAAGGGGCACCAGGAGGAGGTGATGGACAGAGGGGGAGGGGAACCGGGGGGGGTGATGGACAGGAGAGGAGGGATACCAGGGGGCAGGGAAGCGAAGAGGGGAACCAGAACGGGGAATGGAAGAAGACAGAAAGGTGAGGGGGGGAACTATCGGAAGTTAAAGAATTTGTTGTTCATGCCGTTAGGTTGGAGGGTACCCAGATTAAATATGAGGTGCTGCTCCTCCACCCTGCATGTCATTGAAAATTGGCGCTTGTGTAACGCACACAGATAAAATGGTGGGTGACCTATGAAAAAAGTAAGTAGGGTGGGGGGAGGGAAGGAGGTTAAGGTGAAGGTGATAGGTGAAGCCAGGTGGGTGGGGGAAGGAGGGGTTGACGTGAGAAGCTGGGAGGTGAAAGGTAGAAAGGAAAAGGGCCGGAGAGGAAGGAATCTGATAGGGGAGGAATGTGGATCATGGAACAAAGGGAAGGAGGAGGGGACGCAGGGGAAATTCACTTCTTGACAGCATCTCCTTCCTTTCCAGTCCTGATAAAGGCTCTCAGCCTGAAATGTCGATAGTTTATTAATTTCTATAGACACTGTCTGAGCTGTTGAGTTCCTCCAGCATCTTGTCTGTGTTGGTTCCCATTCTAACCTCCTTTACTTATCCGAATCTGGTTCTGCTGTTTCTTAGCCATTTAACACCAGCTGTGTGAAATAGTTCATGGTGTGCGCTCAGTGCTGAACATTGTAGCATTCAATGCTGGTGCTGGAGACATTTGTAGACTGCTCCCTGCGTATCCTTGAGTTCTGTTAGCTCTTAACACAAACAGTGTGTTTCACTGTATGTTTCGATGTGCTTGTGATACCCACCCACTCTGCCCATGGACTGTCTGTCCCACTCCCATCAGGGAGGAGGCTACGTTCCATCCACACCAGGACCACCAGACTCAAAAACAGTTCCTTTCCCCAAGCAGTGAAGCTGATCAACACCTCCACCCACTAACCCACCCCTCCACACCCCCAACCACCACCACGTTATCATTTCCTGTCAGGATCACAATGAGAATCAGGTTTAATATCACTGGCATGTGTCGTGAAATTTGCTGTTTCATGGCAACAGTACAATGCAATACACAATAATAATAAACTATAAATTATAGTAAGTGTATATATTTTAAAAGTTAAATGAAATAATTAGTACATAAACAGAAATAAAAAAGTAGTGAGGTAGTGTTCGTGGGTCCAGTGTCCATTCAGAAATCGGATGGCAGAGGGGAAGAAGCTGTTCCTGAATCGTTGAGTGTGTGTCTTCAGGCTCCTGTACCTCCTCCCTGATGTTAGCAGTGAGAACAAGGCGTGAGCTTGATAATGTGGATCCTTAATGATGGATGCTGCATTTTTGCGGCATTGCCCCTTGAAGATGTCCTGGATGCTGGGGAGGCGAGTGTGTTCACAACCTTCTGCAGCTTTATTTTGGCCCAGTGAAGTGGCTCCTCACCCCCCCCCCCTGCCCCCACCATAGCAGAGGGCGATGAGCCAGTTGGAATCACCAGTTAGAAGTCAATCAACTTATGTACAGACACTCCTGTGCCTAGCGTCACCTTACAGACATACAGTTAATTGATGCACATAAGCTATTTTATGTATTTATGTTTGGGTGGAGCTAAAGGTGGCACCACTTCTCCCAGTTCATTAGCAAAACAGTCAAATTCTTCCTATTCCAATGTCTCTATTTTCGTTTTCTGGGTGGCCCGGGTCCTATCGGGATCTTGATCTACAGTGGCACTCAGACCAGCGGCTCTGCACAGCAGCAGGTTTCCGTTCTTGGAACCCACTGGTCCGCCGCGTTTTGATATGTCCAGGTTGGGCCTGAAGTTGGGTGCCTTTGGGGCCTTGTGCAGACCTGTGGACGTGAGTACTTGGTGGTGTTACAAGCTGAAGTGCAGTGGGAGCTGGAACACCGAAGGCAGTGAGAGCGGCTGTCGGGGGGCTCTGCACTCGGTGACCGATACCTCTCTCGATGGTGAGGGAGAGTTCGCTGCCGATTCTTGAGTTGGGAAACTCGAAGTAAAGAGCAACACCTTAGACTGACTGTAACATTGAAATAGTGACAATTTCTCTCCCCTCTCCCTGAGAAAGGAGCGATATCTGTATCCCTGTTGTTAGTGTGAGAGAGAGAGAGACAGAGAGAGCCTGTGGGATGTTGAAATGTTGGAGTGAACAGTTAGTTTCTGATGGACTGTAGACCATGGTCTCTCTTTGGGGGCTTTGCTGTTGCTGGCATTGTGGGTGGTGGGAATGCTGATGCTTTATGCTGGAATAAGTGGGTAGGGGTAGGGGAGGGTTAATGCTGCTTGCGTGTGGGAGGGGAAGGGGGCAGAGGGGCTTTGGGGCTCTTTTGTTTTATCCGTCATTCACTCTTTGGGGGGTTTATTCTGTTTCACGGATGTCTGCAGAGAATAAGAATTTCAGGTTGTATATTGGATACATTCTTTGATATTAAATCTAACTATTAAGCTTTTGAACTATTGTGTTTTTCATATTATTGTGATCTTTATCAAATTGTGTTTTTTTTTCCTGTGTCAGATCTGGACTAACAATTATTTTGTTCTCCTTTATGATCGTGTACTGGAAATGACATCAAAGAATCTTGAATAAGTAAATCTGAATCTGACGAATCCCCCCCACCCCTGCCCCCCGCCCCGGTCCTGATCATGGTTAATTCTCTTGCATCACAAGCACAGGGTAGATAGGTCACTCGTCCGACACTGTTGCCTCGTGCTGCAGCCACACACCAAATGTATCAAAACCCTTTGAGCGACCATAAAGGTCTTGAACAGAAAAACAAAAGGCTTAATTAAAAATGCAAATCTCATATCTAAATAGAAACAGAAATAGCCAATCATATTGAGCTGTTGGCTCTGTTAATGCAATTTCAATTTTCAAATGACAAAATTTAATAAAAAGGCAATTTAATTCCAACTGGGTGAGATAGGACAGCCTTAATTAACTGATTACCATTAGAACAACAATTAAGTCTTAATGCTTTTCTGTCAATCAGTAACACAAACATGAATATTTAATTAGCACATGGCAAACTAAATCTTGGTCATTTAAAAAAATTAGATTGTTTCAGAATGCGTAGAACAGCTGCTGTGTTTTAAGGAATATGATACAAGTAAGGGAATTCTGTTTCTAATAACACCCATACATTGTCAACCTATTACTTCGGATCAGTTGTTGAGGGCACGAGGAGAGAGAAGCAGCACGCCACGCGTGCGCAGCCCTCTGGTGAAAAATGATATCGTATCCGTTAAATAGGAGCCGTGGACAATTCTGATTTGATGGAGATGGACATGAAAGCACAGAGGAACATCTGGAAACATTTCTGAAACGCTCGTTCGCTGCTGTCATTACTGCGTGGTCGGGAATCCTTCGGAGAGAAGGCCGCAAAATCCCTGGCTTTGCCTGCTGTTGGCGACCGAGATGGAGGTCGAATCGCTCGGATAGAGATGGCACTCAGTACTCGGTGTCGGAGAGCTGATCAGAGCTCGAAGTTTTCGGATAACTCAGACTCGGACTGTGGTTGGCATGGCAGAGAGAGTTTTTCTTCCTTCTCCTGTCTGCGTGAGATGTGAGACATCTGAGAGACTTTGAACCTTTACTGTGCTCATGGACTTCTTCACCAAGTTATGGTATTGTTGCACTGTGTAACTATATGTTATAATTATGTGGTTTTGTCAGTTTTTTCAGTCTTGGTCTGTCCTGTGTTTTTGTGATATCACACCGGAGGAAATATTGTATCATTTCTTAATGCATGCAGTACTAAATGACAATAAAAGAGGACTGCGTGTCTTCATAATCTAATCTAAATTAGACTGTTTAAATCGTTACTTTCTTTGCAGTTTAACAAATAATTGCTTGCTTATATTTTATATACTACTTATATACATGAAACTGTTTAGCATACTTCCTAGTGGTCACAGTATGTATATGCAGTTGTTCAGTGTGTCTCCTAGTGGTCACAGTGTGTATATGCAGTTGTTCAGTGTGTCCCCCAGTGGTCACAGTCTGTATATGCAGTTGTTCAGTGTGTCCCCCTAGTGGTCACAGTATGTATATGCAGTTGTTCAGTGTGTCCCCTAGTGGTCACAGTATGTATATGCAGCTGTTCAGTGTGGCCCCTCGTGGTCACAGCAGTGTGTATATGCACTCACAATGCACTGGAGGAACTCAGCAGGTCAGTCAGCATCAGTTGAAAAGATTAGTCGACGTTTCAGGCAGAAACCCTTCATCAGGGCTGAAGGAAGAACTTTGGGGAGGGTTTGAAGAATGCTGGTAGTTGAAAAAAACAGTAATTTGAAAGACAAAGGGTGGGGGAGGGGAAGCAGGGAGGTGATTGGCAGGAGAACAATGCGCAGTAGTAGAAGGAGGCGGAACTATGAGGGAGGTGATGTGAAATAGGGATAGAGGAAGGGAGGGGGAGGGAATTACTGGAAGTTGGAGAATTCTATGTTCATACCAAGGGGCTGGAGACTACCTAGACAGTATATGAAGTGTTGCTCCTCCAACCTGAGTTGAGCCTCATCATGGCAGTAGAGGAGGCCATGAATGGACATATCTGAATGGGAATGGGAAGCAGAGTTGAAGTGGGTGGCTACCGGGAGATCCTGTCTGTTGTGGCGGACGGAGTGGAGGTGCTCGACGAAGCGGTCTCCCAATCTGCGTCAGGTTTCACCGATGTAGAGGAGGCCACACCGGGAGCACCGGATACAATAGATGACCCCAACAGATTCTGTTGGGGTCATCTATTGCATTCGGTGCTCCCAGTGAAACCTGACACAGATTGGGGGACCGTTTCGTCGAGCACCTCCACTCCATCTGCCACAACAGACAGGATCTCCTGGTAGCCACCCACTTCAACTCTGCTTCCCATTCCCATTCAGGTATGTCCATACATGGCCTCCTCTACTGCCATGATGAGGCTCAACTCAGATTGGAGGAGCAACACCTCATATACCGTCTAGGTAGTCTCCAGCCCCTTGGTATGAACATAGAATTCTCCAACTTCCAGTAATTCCCTCCCCCTCCCTTCCTCTATCCCTATTTCACATCACCTCCCTCATAGTTCCGCCTCCTTCTACTACTGCGTGTTGTTCTCCTGCCAATCACCTCCCTGCTTCCCCTCCCCCACCCCTTTGTCTTTCAAATTACTGTTTTTTTCAACTACCAGCTTTCTTCAAACCCTCCCCAAAGTTCTTCCTTCAGTCCTGATGAAGGGTTTCTGCCCGAAACGTCGACTAATCTTTTCAACTGATGCTGACTGACCTGCTGAGTTCCTCCAGCGCATTGTGAGTGTTCCTTTGACAACAACATCTGCAGATATTTTGTGTGTATGTATATGCAGTTGTTCAGTGTGTCCCCTAGTGGTCACAGTATGTATATCCAGTTGTTCAGTGTGTCCCCTAGTGGTCACAGTATGTATATCCAGTTGTTCAGTGTGTCCCCTAGTGGTCACAGTGTGTATATGCAGTTGTTCAGTGTGTCCCCTAGTGGTCACAGTGTGTATATGCAGTTGTTCAGTGTGTCCCCTAGTGGTCACAGTATGTATATGCAATTGTTCAGTGTGTCCCCTAGTGGTCACAGTATGTATATGCAGTTGTTCAGTGTGTCCCCTAGTGGTCACAGTATGTATATGCAGTTGTTCAGTGTGTCCCCTAGTGGTCACAGTATGTATATGCAGTTGTTCAGTTTGTCCGCTAGTGGTCACAGTATGTATATGCAGTTGTTCAGTGTGTCCCCTAGTGGTCACTGTGTGTATATGCAGTTGTTCAGTGTGTCCCCTAGTGGTCACAGTATGTATATGCAGTTGTTCAGTTTGTCCCCTAGTGGTCACAGTGTGTATATGCAGTTGTTCAGTGTGTCCCCTAGTGGCCACTGTGTGTATATGCAGTTGTTCAGTGTGTCCCCTAGTGGCCACTGTGTGTATATGCAGTTGTTCAGTGTGTCCCCTAGCGGTCACAGTATGTATATGCAGTTGTTCAGTGTGTCCCCTAGTGGTCATAGTATGTATATGCAGTTGTTCAGTGTGTCCCCTAGTGGTCACAGTATGTATATGCAGTTGTTCAGCGTGTTCCCTAGTGGTGACAGTATGTATAATACTTTGTAAAAGTCTAAGAACATATATATATAGCTAGGGTGCTTAAGACTTTTGCTCATTACTGTACTAGTCAACGTGGAGCAGAGAGCAAGTTTGCAAATCTGGCTGGAGAAAAGGATATTGGGAATGCCGAGGTGAAGTGCTGGGAGAAGGGTGTGGGACAGCAGTACATTGCAATATATAAAATTTCTACAGTACTGTCAAGAGTCTTAGGCAACCCAATGATATATATGTGCCTAGGACTTTTACACAGATCTAAAATAATTTTATGTATTGCATTGTACTGCTGCCACCAAAAAGATATATCTATATACATATTTTCACAGTACTCTGTGTACTTAGATAATAAATTTACTTTGGACTTTGAACTTTGGGAGAATTTCATGTAGTTCTGGTTGCTGCACTATAGCAAGAATGTGGAGGCTTGAGGAGAGGTTTACTCAGATGTTGTCTGGATTAGAGAATGTTAGGTGAACGTAGAGGTGGGACAAACTTAAGTCTTTTCTTTGGAGTGTTGGAAGCTGATGGGAGAAGTGATAGAAATAAACAAAATTCTGAGAGGCCTGGATGGGTTAGACAACTGGTATCTTTCCCCCAGGGAGGAAATGTCAAATAGAGGAAAGCTCTGTTTCAAAGTGAAAGAAGGCAATATAAAGCAGATATGTGAAGTGAGTTTCTTCTTTAACCCAGACAGTGGTTGGTACCTGGCACATGTTGCCAAGGGAGGTAGCTTAAACAGAGACCATATAGACCACGTAGACCACATGCAAGTGGTTGAGATTTCATTGAATTTGGTATCATGATAACACAGAGCTGGTGAACTGCAGGCTCTATTCCTTTACTGCTTTTTAAAAGTATTCTATGTTCTAATAAGTTTGTCATCAACTCTGTGCTATAAACATTCCCTTAATCCTTAGACAGAGTCCTGCGGTGGAGAGTTTCCTGACTGGATGCATCAGGGAAACAGTAATACCCACTGCTTTCTTTTGAAACTTCAAAATATTAAACTAAGTCAAAGGAAACACGGGACTCTGAAAATCTGTGTGTAGCTTTGTCTTTTCTTTATCAGGTGGTAGCATGGTGACGTATACAATTAATGTACTTTTACATATAACACGTAACGGATTATTTAAATGAACGGGAATGCTTGATCAGCCATTATATATACAAGATTGTTGAAATATTAAATATACAACACCCACAAATGGAAAAGTCTACAGAACATGGTGGATGCAGCGCTGTCCATCACAGACAAAGCCTTCCCCTCGATTGAATACATCCACAAGAAAGCAGATTCCACCATCCAGGCCGTGCTCTCTCTCGCTACCACCTTCAAAAAGGAGGCGGAGGAACCATGCGTCCCACAGCGCCAGATTCAGGAACAGTTATTACCCAACCACCAACAGGCTCTCAAACCAGGTGGGTAACTTCACTCAGCACAACTCTGAACTGATTCCACAACCTATGGAGTCACGTTCAAGGACTGTACAACTCATGTCCTCAATATTATTTATTTATTTTATTATTATTTGCACAATATTTCTTTTACACATCGTTTGTTCATCAGTCTTTGTTATTTATCATTGTCGTCATTATGTGTCATGTTGTATGGCGTGGGCGATCATGGTCTATGACCATGATGGTTCTTGGCAAATTTTTCTTTAGAAGTGGTTTGCCATTGCCTTCTTCTGGGCAGTGTCTTTACAAGACGGGTGACCCCAGCCATTATCAATACTCTTCAGAGATTGTCTGCCTGGTGTCAGTGGTCACATGACCAGGACTTGTGCTCTGCACCAGCTGCTCAAACGACCGTCACCACCTGCTCCCATGGTCACCTGACCCTGATCTGGGGGGGGGGGGGAGCTAAACAGGTGCGACACCTTGTCCGAGGGTGACCTGCAGACTAGCGGAGGGAAGGAGCACCTTCCACCTCCTTTGGTAGAGATGTATCTCCACCCCACCACCCTTGTTATTTATAGTCTCTCGTAAATTCTATTGCTTTATTTTAAGAAAAAAAATGAATCTCAAGGTAGTGAATGATGACATATATGTAGCTTGATACTGAATTTACCTTTGAACTTTGAATATTTGAACTGCAGCCTTTTCACGACCAGATGTTGGGCATCCTAGGGCAGCTGCTGTAAGGAGCTCATCTTCACTACATGCGCCCAAGGATGACCTTTTACTCAACAATTTTGAACATGTTGGACATAAAACATCCTCCAAGAGGACCATAACCTTGTCATGGTTTGGAGGCTTGCGTACCTCAATGACCCAGAGAGCTTGTTGGCCAGAGTCAGGGCTTTACACTTTGGCACTTGGTAGGGTTACCCATACCAAACAGGTCAAAGGGTAGAGACCAGACTGAGTGGTCCACTGATCCTCCAGGTTCGGGGATTCAGCTCAGGGCTAACAACCCTGACTGGTCAAACAAAACTGTTATGTAAACAGCAACAAAGAATCCTTCTACATCTATGTGCGACGGTATTGCTGAGTCTCCATCTGAATTTGCGTGACTGACAGCAGTGAAAACAGAGCTACTGACATGATGAAGGAAGCTCTGAACATCACCAGAGATGGAAGACCTTCATTGATGTCCTAAATCCCAGTGGAGTAACAGGCAGCAAGTAAACACATAGAACTCGATAGTTGAATCGATTGTTCTAGTACACAGGTTGCTTACTCACCCTCATGCCGAGTTCAATGTTCTCTCCGCCGTATATCTCCATCCCAGGGTCAAGGAGACCGATCTCACCGAAATATTCCCGGTCCACCACGAACGAGCAGCCAATCATCGCAGGCGTCCTGCCATGCACGGAAAGAGGGAGAGATTGGAATGAAATTTCGGTCCTGGGCACACAACCCACAGGTTAGGAGGAAAGGGAATCACATGGAGCACACGCAGGACTGGGAAGGAGCACAGATGAAGAGAGAGCTCTTTCCAAGAGCCAGCACAGAGACAAAGTGCATAAAGCACGAGAGCGGAATTAGGCCATTCGGTCTATCAAGTCTGTTCTGCCATTTGATCATGGCTGATTTATTTTCCCTCTCAACTCAGTTCTCTGCCTTCTCCCTGCAACTTTTGATTCCCTGACTAATGAAAAATCTGTCAACCTCCACTTTAAATATACCCAATGACTTGGCCTCCAGAGCCACCTGTGGCAATGAATTCCACAGATTCACCAGCCTCTGGCTAAAGAAATTCCTCTCACCTCTGTTCCAAAGTAATGTCCTTGTATTCTGTGACTTTTCTCTCTGGTTCTAGACTTCTCCATTACTGGAAAGCATGAAGTTTACAATCGTTTGCACAAGTTCGTGTCTGCAGTGTAGCAAGAGAGTAACGGGTGGCGGTGATCCCAAATGCAGAGTAAGGTCTAGAATTAACTCAGATTCAGACTCAAAATCCTCCAAGAGGACCAACTCCTTCTCGTAGGGCTTGGAGACTTGCATGCTTCAATGACCTGGAGAGCTATGTTGGCTTTATGTTTTGGTTCTTGGTAGGGTCACCCATGCCAAACAGGTTACAGGGTAGAGGCCAGACTAGGAGTGGTCCAGGTTCGGGGGTTCAACTCAGGGCTAACAACCCTGACCAATAAAACAAAATTGTTACGGAAATAGCAATGAAGAATCCTTCTACATTTGAGTGTGAGGGCATTCCTGATTCTCCACCTGGGATTTGCACAACTGACAGTTGTGAAAACTGACACGATGAAGGAAGCCCTGAACACCGCCAGAGATGGAGGAGCTTCATTGCTGCCCTAAATGCCAGCGGTGTATCAGCAGTAAGTGGGACTCGAAATAAACAAGCTGTCACAAAGAAAATCCAATGGCAGAATCACAAACAGTAGTACTAAAAATGGAACTCCTATGATTGAGCACAGAGTGCTCAGCCGAAGCCTTTAAGTACAGACTTTCCATGAAGAAATGTGGCAGGCAATAATTGTCAGTCTGAGTCTTAAAGGGACAGTGGCAGCTAACCGTACTCCGGGGAATTAGAGTGCTGAAACCAGGATGCCTGGTGCTGTTCAGTCGGGACTGTCACATGCACTGATGTGATGTAAAACTGACTTCTAGCATCATCACAGGCATGTAACATCATATGACCTGCATTCATAAGGAAAACATAAATTAAACATAAAGACAATGGGCTGAATGATGTTCCTGTTGTCATTCGCGTGATTTGTTTGTTGTTTGCGTCACCTCGATCCACCTATCACCTCGCAGCTTCTTACACCCTTCCCACTCACACCCCTCACCTCGATCCACCTATCACCTCGCAGCTTCTTACACCCTTCCCACTCACACTCCTCACCTCAATCCACCTATTACCTCGCAGCTTCTTACACCCTTCCCACTCACACTCCTCACCTCGATCCACCTATCACCTCACAGCTTCTTACACCCTTCCCACTCACACTCCTCACCTTGATCCACCTATCACCTCACAGCTTCTTACACCCTTCCCACTCGCACCCCTCACCTCGATCCACCTATCACCTCACAGCTTCTTACACCCTTGCCACTCACACCCCTCACCTCGATCCACCTATCAGCCCCTCCAACTCTTGCTCCACCCTTCCCCTCCTAACCTTTTTTATACTGGCCATTTCCCCCTCCCTTTCCCGTCCTGATGAAACCCAAAACGTCAACTGTCTATTTTCCTTCCGCAGATGCTGCCTGGCCTGCTGAGTTCCTCCACATTTCAGCTTCTGCCGTATCTCTTCTGTCGCCAGAAAAACAATGCTCTCAAGAGCATTAAACTACATAGAGCTTGGAAAATACCAAAGAGAATTGTCATCTCCAAAGGGTTCAGTTAACGACTCGGTCATAGAACATTAAGCAATTAACATTAAACAGTCAAAGGGGTAAATTTGTTTTAAACTGATGTGCATTGTGTGCTGCAAGACATAAAAGACCAAATGAGATGCACGCCAGCAGCTATTTTTAATTAGGAGATTGTGGAGGTTCGGTACGTGAAGCCCAGGGATGTACTGTACTGTGCAAAAGTCTTGATCACATATATATATAGATAGGTAGGGGGCCTAAGACTTTTGCACAGTACTGTAGAAATTTTATGTATTGCACTGTACTGCTGCTGCTGCTGCAAAAAGACAAATTTCATGAGATGCGTAAGTGATGATAAACCTGATTCTGACATGGGTCTCTATTCTAGACTGAGAGTGGGAAGGAGACAGGAAGAGGGGAATCATGGTTGGGAAAAGGGGAAGGGAGAGGGAAGGGAGTGGGAAGCATCAGAGAGACATTCTGTAATGATCAATAAACCGATTGATTAGAATCAAATGATTCCAAGGGCTGGGTGAGTCTGCACCCGTGCCATCCCTCCCGGCCCCTGGCACTCTTTCTCTGCCACCTGTCCCACACCCTGCGCCCGTGGCCCTCTCCGTGGCAGGAGCAGCGCACAACCAGGAGGCTACTTGCAGGACGGCGATGCTCATTTAAAGGGAGAGCTTCGCAGGCGTTCAGCGTCATTCTGCCAGCACAATCAGCAGTGGAAGCAGAGCAGAGAGGAGTAAATGAAAGTACAGAAGGGACAAGTGGAGCGGCCATTGCTGGAGCGGGCCAGTGATGAGAGTGGGAGTGTCAGGCTTTGGCTCAAAGGAGGCTTCAGCTCCGAAGAGGTTTTGGCTTGGGGTAAGTTGTCCTGGTAAGTTTCTGTTAAGTTTCCCTTTTCTCTTACTGTGTCAGGGTTACTAAGTGTAGTTTAAATGGCCGTTGTGTGTTCTCCATGCCGGACGTTAGAGTCCTGGGAGACCCAGAGTCTCCCAGGGAACTACATGTGCATGAACTGCATCTGGCTGCAGCTCCGTGAAGACCGTGTCAGGGATCTGGAGCAGCAGCTGGATGACTTTCGACTTGTGCGGGAGTGAGGAGATAATCGATCAGAGTTTCAGGAGGCGGGTAGCTGGGTGACTGTCAGGAGAAGGAATGGGACAGTGAAGGCAGTTAGTGCAGAGCACACCTGTGGCCATTCCCCTCAATAATAAATATACTGTTTTGGATAATGTTGTGGGGGATGACCTGCCAGGGAAATGCCACCGAGAGCAGGTTACTGACACAGAGCATGAGTCCACGGCGCAGAAGGGAAAGAGGGAGAAGAGGGGGGCGGTAGTGATAGGGGACTCAATAGTCAGAGGAACAGACAGGAGATTCTGTGGATGTGAATGGGACACCTGATGTATGTTATCTCCCAGGTGTCAGGGTCAAGGACATCTCAGACTGCATCCACAGCATTTTGGAGAGGGAGGGAGATTGTACATATTGGTACCAATGGGATAGGAAGGGAAAGCAGTGAGGTCCTGAAGAAAGAATTTAGTGAGCTAGGCAGAAAGCTGAGAAGCAGGACCTCCAGGGTAGCAATTTCTGGATTGCTGCCCGTGCCAAATGGCAAATGGCAAAGTAGTACAACCGTAGCTGACAAGGAAAGTCAAAGCTAACGTAAAAGCAAGCGACAGGGCATATAACAAAACAAAAATTAGTGGGAAGACAGAGGATTGGGAAACTTTAAAAACCCTACAGAAAGCAACTAAAAGAATCATTCAGGGGGAAAAGATGACATATGAAAGCAAGCTAGCAAACAGTATCAAGGTGGATAGAAAAAGCTTTTTCAAGTATATAAAAAAATGAAAGAGAGATGAGAATGGATATAGGACCTCTAGAAAATGAGACCGGAAAAATAATAACAGAGGCAAGGAGATGGCAGATGAACTAAATGAGTATATTGTATCAGTCTTCACTGCGGAAGACACTAGCTGCGTACCAGATATTGAAGGGTGTGAGGGAAGAGAAGTGGGTGCAGTTACTGTTACAAGGGAGAAGGTGCTCAAAAAGCTGAAAGACCTTAGGGCACATAAGTCACTCAGACTGGATGAACTGCACACTAGGGTTCTGAAAGAGGTAGCGGTAGAGATTGTGGAGGCATTAGTAATGATCTTTCAAGACTCATTGGACACTGGCATGGTTCTGGAGGATTGGAAAATTGTAAATATCACCCCACTCTTCAAGAAAGGAGGAAGGCAACAGAAAGGAAATTGTAGACCAGTTAGCCTAACTTCAGTGGTTGGGAAGATGTTTGAGTCAATTGTTAAGGATGAGGTTATGGAGTACTTGGTGACACAGGACAAGGTAGGACATGGTTTCCTTAAGGGAAAATCTTGCCTAACGAACCTGTTGTCATCAGGGATGTGATGCTGAGTATTGTGAACAGCTTTGGACTCCTTATCTAAGAAAAGATGTGCTGGCATTGGAATTGGACTCCTTATCTAAGAAAAAATGTGCTGGCATTGGAAAGGGTTCACAGGAGTTTCACAAGGATGATTCCAGGAATGAAAGGGTTATCATACGAGGAACGTTTGATGGCTCTGGGTCTGTACTCGCTGTAATTTGGAAGAATGAGGGGGAATCTCATTGAAACCTGTTGAAAGGCCTAGACAGAGTAGATGTGGAAAGGATGTTTCCCATGGTGGGAGGGTCTAAAACAAGAGGGCACAGCCTCAGGATAGAGAGGCACCCTTTCAAAACAGAGGAGCGGAGAAATTTCTTTAGCCAGAGGCTGTGAACTTGGGGAATTTGTTGCCGCAGGAAGCTGTGGAGGCCAGGTCACTGGGCGTATTTAAGGCAGAGTTTGATAGGTTCTTGACTGGCCATGGCATCTAAGGTTATGGGGGAAATGCTGGGATGTGGGGCTGACGAGGGGATAAGAAAAAGATCAGCCATGATTGAATGGCGGAGCAGACTCGATGGGCCAAATGGCCTAATTCTGCTCCTATATCTTATGGCCTATGGCCTGCTCTATGCTGTATCTCTAAATGAATAAATAAGATCTCACAGCGCAGTCCCTTTTACTTTTACGACTGTGCTTTGTGCAGAATATCAAGTGTTGAAGCTTTTGATATGATTTTAATTTCATTCATGAACAACTCGGGAAAGATATGACTGCACTGGAAAGGGTGCAGAGAGAGATTTATGAGGTTATCTCTGGCAGTGAAAAATTGCTACGGCAGGAACGATTAAGTGCTGGCGATTGTTTGCTATGCTACAGTGGAGGCCGAGGAGAGATTTGATTAAGTTAAGTTAATTGGTAAATTGGCTGGTTATTGTCACATGTGCCGAGGTACAACGAGAAACCTGTTTTGCATACTGTTCCTACAGATCAATTAATTACGCAGCGTATTGAGGTAGAACAAGGTAAAACAAAACCAGAATGCAGCGTGAGGGTTACAGGGTTGCAGACTAATCCTTAGCGAGGGATCAGAAGTGGAGAGAGTGAGCAATTTCAAGTTCATGGTTGTCAGTATTTCTAACCAGGTCCCAACATATCGATGCAGAGACAAAGAAGCCAGAACATTGGCTGTAATCCATTTGCAGTTTGATGAGATTTGGTCTGTCACCTAAACACTCAAACATTTCTCCAGGTGTACTGTGGAGAGCATTCTGACTGGCTGAATCACCGTCTGGTATGGAGGGGGAGGTGCAGGGGCTACTGCACAGGGTCAAAGTAAACTGCAGAGAGTTGTAAACTCAGTCAGTTCCAACACAGACACTAGCTTTCATGGTATCCTAGACATCTTCAAAGAGCAATGCCTCAAAAAGGCAGCGCCAATCATTGAGGACCCTCACCACCCAGGACATGCCCTCTTCTCATTGCTACCATCAGGGAGGAGGTACAGGAGCCTGAAGACACACACTCAGTGATTCAGGAACAGCTTCTTCCCCTCTGCCATCCGATTCCTGAATGGACATCGAACCCGCATGTAATATTGATTGTAACTACATTGAGGGGTGCAGCATCATACTCTAATTCATGTGTAGTTTTAAGTTAACTTTGTGGGTAATGGTATGCCCTAGTGCCTAAAAAACAGAGCAGATTGCTCTCGGTAGAGGAGAGAGATTGAGCTGCCAGCAATTCATACTGAGCATAATATGTAGCAATAATTGTGCTTTCGGGTAAATATCTGCAATTTGCCTATTGCCACAATAGGTCTAAAGCAGACACCATCTCAATGGCTCTCCACGTGGCCTCGGATCAGGATGCTGTATATTGACTACAGCTCAGTGTTTAACACCATCATTCCTACAGTCCTGATTGAAAACCTCCAGAACCCGGGCCTCTGTACCTCCCTCTGCAACTAGATCCTCGACTTCCTAACCAGTAGACCACAATCTCTGCGGATTGGTGATAATAGCACTTCCTCGCAGACGATCAACACAGGGATGTGTGTGTAGCCCACTGCTCTACTCTCTCTACACCCATGATTGTGTCTAGGCACAGCTCAAACACCATCTATACATTTGCTGATGACACAACCATTGTTGGCAGAATCTCAGATGGAGATGAGAGGGCGTACAGGAGTGAGGTAGATCAGCTAGTTGAGTGGTGTTGCACTCAACATCAACAAGACCAAAGAGCTGATTGTCGATTTCAGAAAGGGTAGAACGAGGGAACACACACCAGTCCTCAGCGAGGGATCAGAAGCGGAGAGAGTGAGCAACTACAGGTTCCTGGGTGTCAGTATCTCTCGGGACCTAACCTGGTCACAGCGCATTGATGCAGCTATAATGAAGGCGAGACAGCATCTACAGTCTATTATGAGTTTGGGGAGATTTGGTTTGTCACCTAAAACACTTGAAAACTTCTACAGATGTACCACGAAGAGCATCCTGACTGGCTGCATCAGCATCTGGTATGGTGGGGGGGGCGGGGAGGGCAGGAACAAAGTAAGCTGCAGAGAGTTGTAAACTCAGTCAGCTCCATCATGGGCACTGGCCTCCGTAGTGTCCAAGACATCTTCAAGAAGGCGGTGTCCATCATTAAGGACCCCCACCACCTAGGACCTGCCCTCTTCTCATTGTTACCGTCAGGGAGGAGCTATGGGAGCCTGAAGACACACACTCAGCAATTCAGAACATCTTCTTCCCCTCTGCCATTTGATTTCTGAATGGACATTGAACCCATGAACACCACCTCACTACTTTATAAATTTATTTCTGTTTTTTCACTACTTGTTTAACTGTTTAACACACATGTATATACTTACTGTAATCCAGTTTTATTTTCTACATTATATTGTGTTTCATCGTACTGCTGCCACAAAGTTAACAACCTTCATGACATATGCCAGAGATAATAAACCTGATTCTGATATCTTTTTGTAAATATTTGTAGTTTTCTTTTTGCTGCTTTTGCTAATTTTTGTAAGTTTGAGTTTTTGACACATTGTATAAACACCCTTGCACCCCAGCCATCTTTTCTTCGATCGGAACGCACGATCTAACATGTGTACCCCTCATGATATTATACACCTCTATAAAGTCACCCCTCAACCTCCTACTCTCCAACAGATAAAATCCAAGCCTGTCCAACCTCTCGAGTTAACTCTGGCCCTTCTCCACCTTCTAGAACTCTTTACAACTCATGTTCTCAGTATTATTTTATTTGCACAATCTGTCTTCTTTTGTACATTGGTTGTTTGTCAATATCAATGTAAATTTATTATCAAAATACATCTATGGTACCGCATAAAATCCTACAAAAGGTAGTGGATTGGGTCCAGTACATCAGAGTAAAGACTTCCCCATCATTGAGTACATCTACATGAAACGCTGTCGTAGGAAAGCAGCATCCATCATCAGAGACCCCCGCCACCCAGGCCATGCTCTCTTCTCACTGCTGCCATTAGGATGAAGGACTCTGACCAGCAGGTTCAAGAACAGTTACTACCTCACGACAATCAGGCTCTTGAACAAAAGGGAATAACTACATTCACTTGCCCATCCATTGAAATGTTCCCACAACCAAAGGTCTCATTTTAAGGACTCTTTATTTCATTATCTCATGTTCATGTTATTTATTGCTATTTATTTATATTTGCATTTGCACAGTTTATTGTCCTCTGCACTCTGGTTGATCTTTCATTGATCCTGTTATTGTTACTATTCTATAGATTTGCTGAGTATGTCTACAGGAAAATGAATCTCAGGGTTGTACTTGGTGACATAAATGTACTTTGTTAATAAATTTATTATGAACTTTGAACATACTACCTTGAGACTGATTTTCTTGCAGGACACAACTATTGTCGGCAGAATTTCAGATAGTGACAAGAAGGTGTACAGGAGCGAAATAGAGCAGCTGGTTGAGAGGCTGACTTCTCACCAAGAGATCAGAAGTAGAAAGGGTGAGCAACTTCAAGCTCCTGAGTCAACATCACTGAGGATCTATCCTGGCCCAACATATCAATGCAGTTACAAAGAAGCACTACAATGTTTCAGTAGGAATTTGAGGAGATTTGGTATGTCACCAAAGACAGATGTACTGTGGAGAGCATCCTAACTGGCTGCATCACATCTGGTATGGGAGCGAGGGGTGGCTACTGCACAGGATCGAAAGAAGCTACAGAAGGTTCCATCATAGCTGCTAGCCTCCCCAGCACCCAGGACATCTTCAAGAAGAAATGCCCCAAAAAGGCATTAAGGACCCCATCACCCAGGTCAAGCCCTCTTCTCATTGCCAAATGGCCTAATTCTGTTCCTACATCATTACTGAAATCTCTTCTTGGCTTTAGAAAGGTGTAGTACAGAAGAGAGGCTGTGTCTCGAGATTGCAGTATCCATATTTAAGGAACCACACAGCCTAGGACATACCATCAGGAAGGAGGTACAGAAGCCTGAAGACACACACTCAGTGATTCAGGAACGGATTCTTCCCCTCTGACATCTGGTTTCTGAATGGACACTGAACCCATGAGCACCACCTCACTGCTTTTGTTTTGCACGACTTATTTAATTTAACTTTTTAAAAATATATACAGTGTATCTCTTCCTGTAATTTACAGTTTTATTATGTATTGCATTGTACTGCTGCTACATAACAACAAATTTCACAACATATGCTGATGATATTAAACCTGATTCTGATTCTGACCAAAAGGCGTACAGTACTGACGTTTAGTACAAGGTTGTTTCTGCGACACCACTGAACCAGCTGATCTATGTATGTCGCTCCTGTACATCCTCTTATCGCCACCTGAGACCCTGCCAACAATAGTTGTGTCGTCGGCAGATTTATTGATGTCATGAGCTTCTTTCTACCCTTCATATCGAATTATCTTCCGTCTTCTTAATGCGAGCATCACTTGGAGTGCCATTATGTTCCTGGGTCACTAAAACTCTGTTCATCTAGAAAATGAGTTGCTTGGCTGTGGCAGTGTAAAGATGACTTTCCAAGTGCCCTGTGTAATGCAGTGATTTATGCTGAGTCCAACATCATGATGCATGCCTCTCGATTCATCTTGTTAGACCTAATCCGCTCTGATTGGATTGCCTGCAATTCCAGTAAAAAATTCAAATTGTTCTAAATAATGAAACACCGTAATGGCATGATTAATCTTTCAAACACCAATTCATGTCAAATCCCAACGCTCTGTTCAAGGATTGGTTTAATGATGTATGATATGCAGGACATTTAGGATACTTCTGTTGCAGGGTCTAAGGGGAGTGGGTCTACAGAATGGGGCTTATTATCACTGACATACAGTACTGCACAAAGTCTTAGGCATAAATACTGTATGTATCACTCGGGTGCCTAAGACTTTTGCACCGTACTGTCGTAATTTTATGGATTGCACTGTACTGCTGCCTCAAAAAAAACAACAGATTTCATGACATATGTGAGTGATGATAAACCTGATTCTGATCTGGGTCTCTATTGTGGACTGAGAGTGGGAAGGGCGACAGGGAGAGGGGAATCACGTTTGGGAAAAGGGGAAGGGAGAGGGGAGGAAGTGGGAAGCACCAGAGAGATTTTCTATACTGATCAATGGAAGACCGTGAGGAGTATTGTCCTAAATACCTCTATCCAGTCACCTCGACAGGGTGACAACACGTAGTCTTTTTTCCCCAAGGAAGGAATCTGAAGAAAACGGTAAAGGTTGATCAAAGGTAAGAGTTTTAAAAGAGGGCCATTCTTTGATATTGTAAGAGGATGTCTGGTACATATCCTCACAGAGTCATAGATTCACAGAAACAGGCCCTTCAGCCCATCTAGTCCATGCCAGACTATTTAAACTGCCTAGTCCCAACAAAATGCACCCAAACCAAGGCCTTCCAAACCCCTCCCAGCCATGGACCTATCCAAATTGGACCATAAGATAGAGAAGCGAAATTAAGCCATTCAGCTCAGTGAGTCTGCTCTGCCATTTCATCATGGCTGATTTATTTCCGTCTGAACCCCATTCTTCTGCCTTCTCCCCATAACCTTTCACACCACTGGCACTGGCAGCTCATTCCACACTCTCACCACCCTCTGAGTGAAGAAGTTTCCTCTTAAACTTTCCACCTTTCACCTTTAACCCATGCCTCATTCTCTTCTCATTGGTACCATCAGGATCCTGAAGACCCCCACTCAACAATTCAGGAAGAGCTTCTTTGCCTCTGTCATTAGATTTCCGAATGAACTTTGAGCCCATGAACATTAGCCCATTATTTCTGAGCAACACACACAAAATCTGTAGAAACTAAGCATGTCGGACAGCATCAATGGAAATTAATAAGCTGTTAGCGTTTTGTGTCAAGACCCTTCTAATGGTCAAAAGGAAGGGTGAGAAAGCCAGAATAAGGGGATGGGGGTGGAGTACAAGCTGGAAGGTGATAGGAGAGATAGGAGAGGTGAGGGGGAATCTCTGAGAGCACCACAAGCTTGTTGTAGGGTTTGGAGGCTCGCATGCCTCAATGACCCGGAGAGCTACATTGGCTGGAGTCAGGGCTCTTGGTGGGGTCACCCATGACAAACAGGTCAAAGGGTAGAGGACAGACTAAGAGTGGTCCACCGGTCCTCCGGGTTTGGAGATTCAGCTGGTCAAAAACAAAATGGTTACGGAAACAGCAATGAAGAATCCTTCTATATCTGTGCGACGGTATATGGCCGAGGATAGACAGAGTTGGAGAACCTCCATTGCTGCCCTGAACGCCAGTGGCGTAACAGGCAGATGAATGAATGAGTGAATGTGAGGGGGAAGGTGGGTGGGTTGGGGAGGAGGGATGAAGTAAGAAGCTGGGAGGTGATAGGTGAGACTAGGTGAGGGAGAAGATGGATGGATGGAGGAGGAGGCTTATTTATTCCTCATTATTCTTTTTGTGAAATTATTTGTGTAAATTTTGGCAATTTTAAAATTATATTTATTTATGGAGATACAGCATGGAATAGGCCATTCCAGCCCTTCGAGCCACGCCACCCAGCAATAGCCTGATTTAACCCTCGCCTAAACTCTGGACAATTTACAATAACCAATTAACCTACCAACTGGTATGTCTTTGGACTGTGGGAGGAAACCGGAGCACCCGGAGGAAACCCACACAGTCACGGAGAGAACATACAACCTCCTTACGAAGAGCAACAGGAATTGAACCTGGGTCATCGGCACTGTAAAGCGTTGAGTTAACCACTATGCTACCACGACACCCCAGTTTCATGTTTTTACACTGCACTGCTGCCACAAAACAATACGGCATGGCTGGGGACACGAGTTCAAATCCCGCTCTGGCAACTATCAAATTGAGAAGCTCTTCCCAGTAATAAGTGACATGGAAGCCAGGGCAGTACGATATGGAGAGCAAGCTGTTGCCCGTGCAGCAGGCTCCTCCTCGCCACGCAGCTGAAGAATCCAAAGGAACGGCAGAGACCGATACGTTTTGGCACCAGGAGTTGCCATTCAGCATTGAACTCAACATAAGAATGCCTTGGGGACTCCAGATGCAGAGTTTTCCCTCGGGGTGTACCACCCAAAGCCTTCTCCATCAGTGAGCAGCGAGGTTCGAGATCAGAGTTTTCCTTCTCCTAGATGAGCTGCCAGCCATGGTTTGACCAGCCGCATCTGCCGCAAGCGACTGGCTTTAAGGCATCAGGCCCTCTCTGCTGTCAGTATAACAACCTTCAGTGACCTGTGTAACATGCACTAATACTTAGAGCCCATTAGTATCAACAATGAGAATGGGACTATGTACCATTGTAGCTCAGCAGGAGAAGACAATTAAATGTTCATGTTAATTGGCCTTGATGAACTTCAATTCAAGTTTAACTGTCATTCAACCATACATCAACACCCATCTCTGACCTCTGATCAGAGATTAAGGGAGCTAGGGCTTTACTCTTTGGAGAGAAGGAGGATGAGAGGAGACATGATAGAGGTGTACAAGATAATAAGAGGAATAGATAGAGTGGACAGCCAGCGCCTCTTCCCCAGGGCACCACTGCTCAATACAAGAGGACATGGCTTTAAGGTAAGGGGTGGGAAGTTCAAGGGGGATATTAGAGGAAGGTTTTTTACTCAGAGAGTGGTTGGTGCGTGGAATGCACTGCCTGAGTCAGTGGTGGAGGCAGATACACTAGTGAAATTTCAGAGACTACTAGACAGGTATATAGAGGAATTTAAGATGGGGGGTTATATGGGAGGCAGGGTTTAAGGGTTGGCACAACAATGTGGGCTGAAGGGCCTGTACTGTGCTGTACTATTCTATGTTCTATCACCCATGGATACAGCCCAACAAAGCAGTTGGACAACAAATTGGCAGGTGACAGGTGAGACCAGGTGAGGGGGAAGGTAGGTGAATGGGGGAGGAGAAGGACAATAAACTGGCAGGTGACAGATGAGACCAGGTGAGGGGGAAGGTGGGTGGGTGGTGGGGGGGAGTTTGTACAAGCTGGCAGGTGACAGATGAGACCAGGTGAGGAGGAAGGTGGGTGGGTGGGGGGAAGGGGAAGAACAACAAACTGACAGGTGATAGGTGAGACCAGGTGAGGGGAAAGGTGGGTGGGCAGGGGGGAAGGACAACAAGCTGGCAGGTGAGATCAGGTGAGACCAGGTGAGGGGGAAGGTGGGTGGGTGGGTGGGTGGGGGGGAGGGGAAGGACAACAAACTGGCAGGTGATAGGTGAGACCAGGTGAGGGGGAAGGGGGGGGGTTGAAGTGAGAAGCTGAGAGGCGATAGATGAAAGAGATAAATGTCTGGAGAGGAAGGAATCTGTTTGGAGAGGAGAGTGGACTATAGGAGGATGGGAAGGAGGAGGGGCACCAGGGGCAGGCGACAGGCAGGTGAGGAGAAGAGGTAAAAGGCCAGAGCAAGGAATAGAAGAAGAGGGGAAGGGAAGGAGGAATCTTTAGGAGTTGTTGAAGTCACTATTGAGTCAATTGGCTGCACTTCCAGCACAACCCACACACAATGCTGGAGGAACCCAGCACGTCTGGCAGCATCTATGAAATGAATAAACAGTCAATGAGACCCTTCTTCAGGACTGAGAAAGAAGGAGGAAGATGCCAGAATAAGAAGATGGGAAGGAGGACAAGGGAGAAGGTGACAGGTGAAGCCAGGTGGTGGGGAAAGGATAGGATGAAGTTAGAAGCTGAAAGGTGATGGGTGGAAGAGGTAAAGGGCTGAAGAAGCAGAAGCGGATAGTGGGACAGGTGATGGACAGGTGAGGTGATGGAAAGGTGAGGAGGAGGGGCACCAGAGGGAGGTGATGGAAAGGTGAGAGTGAAGGGCATGACGAGGCACAGACAACGTCATGGTCATCCACTGCAACCGAGGAAGACCTCAGTTTGTGACGCTTTCTGAACCACTGGGCCTGGTCTCCCGAGGTCGAGAGAGTGGAACTGCCACAGTGCAATGGCTTTGCCACCTTAAGAACTCCCCCACACAGGTTTCCTGTTATCGTTGGACACGAGGGACAAACAACACATACATAGCTGACAACAGATATACATTCAGTCCTTTAAGGCAACATGTCTAATTGGAAAACTGTGACTTATATGACTGGGTGACATCATATGTTGCATTAGATCAAAGGTAATGGCTTACAACGTTAGGAAAAATGATGAGTTAAGACTGTAAGATATAAGAGCAGAATTAGGCCATTCAGCCCATTGAGTCTTCTCCACCATTTCATCATGGCTGATTTATTATACCTCTCAAACCCATTCTCCTGCCATCTTCCTGTAACCTTTGACACCCTGACTAATCACAAAGGGTGTCGTGGTGGAGATACATCTCTTCCAAAGGAGATGTAAGTCACTCCTTCCCTCCACAAGCCTACAGGTCACCCTCGGGCGGGGTGTAGCACCTGCTCACCCCCGATCAGGGTCAGGTGACCATGGGAGCAGGTGGTGATGGTTGTTTGAGCAGCTGGTGCAGATCACAAGTCCTGGTCATGTGACCACTGACACCAGGCAGACAATCTCTGAAGAGTATTGATAGTGGCTGCGGTCATCACCTAGAAGAAGGTAATGGAAAACCACTTCTTTAGAAAAATTTTCTAAGGACAATCGTGGTCAGAAGACCATGATGACCCACGTCAAATGACACAGCACATAATGATGATGATGACTAATTGAAAATCTATCAACCTCTACTTTAAAAATATTCAATCATTTGACCTCCACAGATGCCTGTGGCAATGAATTCCACAGACTCCCCACCCTCTGGCTAAAGAAATTCCTCCTCATCTCTATTCCAAAGGGACGTCCTTGCCCGTGTGACTCAGTAGCCTGTTATAATCACAGGAGAGAGGGCAAGCGTTCGATATTTTGTGTCAGAACCCCCTCACTGGGATCACAATCTACAACTTCCTCACTGTATTTTCTCTTCTCCCCTCTCCCATCAGGCAGAAGGTACAAAAGCCCGAAAGCACGTACCAGCAGGGTCAAGGACAGCTTCTATCCCATTGCTGTACGACTATTAAATGGCTCCCTAGTAGGATATGATGACTCTTGACCTCACCATCTACCTCATTATGATCTTGCCCTTTATCCTTTACCTGCGCTGTGCCCTGTCGGTCGCTGTTACACGTTATTCCGCATTCTGTTATTGTTTTACCTTGTTCTGTCTCAGTGCACTGTGTAACGATCTGATCTGTATGTAGGACAACACACACAAAATGCTGGAGCAACTCAGCAGGTCCGGCAGCATCCATGGAAATTAATAAACTGTTGGCGCTTCATCTGGACTGGAAAGAGGGGGGAAGATACCAGAATGCGAAGGTGGGGGGAGGGGAAGGAGGATGGCTAGAAGGTGAAGCCAGGTGGGTGGAGAGCTGGAGAGGAAGGAATCTGATAGGAGGGGAGAGTGGAGAAAGGGACTGAGGGAAGGAGGAGGGGACCTAGGGGGAAGTGATAGGCAGGTGAGAAGAAGTAAAAAATCTGAGTGGGGATTAGAAGGAGAAATCATGCAAGCTTCCCACTGTATCTTGGTGCAGGTGAACTTCACCATGGACGGTCCGAGCCCGGCTGTGAAGAGAGGAAGGTTGGACGTGGGGCTGGTGACCCCATCCCATAAAAACCCAGTGCTCCAGAAAAGGCAACAGAATCTCTACAGGCATCATCCCCGGGAGAGGAAGGAGAAAACGGGCTACAACTGGGACAATGTGGAGGACAGGCCCAGGACAGAGGATTGTGGTGAGCTGCCGTCAGTGGCCTGTGCCGCAGTAGTGGTGATGGGCCTAAGAAGAAGGTAATGCCATGGACAGGAAAAGGTTAGAAAGATATCAGCAAAACACAGCTGGGGGGACTTGGTTGCTAGGCAACACATTGTCCAGTGTTTCCATGCTGTAGTTGGTGCATGTGACAATAATAAAAGATCCAAAGTTTATTTATTTATTATCGAAGTATGTGTGTACAACCCCGAGACTGGTCCTCCCACAGACAGCCGCGAAACAACGGAACACCATGGAACCTGCTCAAAGAAAATGTCAAACACCCAACGCGCAAAAACAAGAACAAATCACGCAAACAGCAAAAAATGAGCGAATAACAGAATGTTAAACATCAAACCACAGAGCCCTCAAAACAGACTAGGGAATGTTCAGTTTAAATAAATCAAAAACCAGTCATTTTTCTGTTGTAGTTATGATTCCATTATGGATTTAATGACAGGCTGGATGACAGTGGTTGCGTTCTGCCTGGAACTGGACCATCAATGTGCGGGGCATGTTGTTCAGGATTTGGACTATATATGTGCCCTCTTCACTGTGACTATGTTCTTTTTTTGCTCGCTGTTTTGAATGTACTATGTATGTTTTGCACCTTGGCCCCAGCGGAACGCTGTTTCATTTGGCTGTATCCATGTATGGATGAATGATAATTAAACTTGATTTTTATTTGACTTGATTGAGTATGCCTGCAAGAAAACATATCTGAGGATTGTATATTGTGACATATCTGTACTTTGATAATAAATTTACTTTGAACTTTTTAAAACCAATAACATATTGGTAATCTATTAATTAGAGACAGTATTATTCTGAGACTAATAATTTGTTTATTCTGAGAGACACATATTGCAAAGTAAGCCACAATCCTTAATACAATATAGTTTGCCTAAACGGGGGTAATCAGAGACTCAGAGGTATCGGGAGTGGATATCCTCAGCTGTGGCCCAGGCAGCATCAAGCACGAGAGGCAGACGAAGGCACAAATCCTTTCCCATGTTGGTTTGAATTAATAGTTAATTCTTCCTGACAAGGTCATTCATCTGAAACAAAACATCACAGGCTGTTCTAACCTTTTCGACATCAGTTCTGACTGCTCTGGGCTGAGAAGGGAGACGAAAGCAATTTGTCTTGTTGCAATGAGGGGATCAGGCAGGGACACTACATCTCTGTAACTCTTGCAGACACTTACCCCGGAGCTGACATTCTGTCTGGAACCCAGCGTTAGATAGAAACATAGAAATCTACAGCAGATTACAGGCCCTTCAGCCCACAATATTGTGCCAACCATGTAACCTACTCTACAAACTACCTAGAATTTCCCTACCGCATAGCCCTCTATTTTTCTAAGCTCCATGTACCTATCTAAGAGTCTCTTAAAAGACCCTATTGTATTCGCCTCCACCATCTTCACTAACAGTACATTCCAAGCACCCACCACTCTGTGTGTGAAAAACTTACCTCTGACTTTCCCTCTGTACCTACTCCAAGCACCTTAAAACTAATTCCCCTTGTGTTAGCCATTTTAGCCCTGGGAAAAAGCCTCTGGCTATCAATGCCTCTCATCATCTTATACACCTCTGTCAGGTCACCTCTCATCCTCCATCGCTCCAAGGAAAACAGGTCAGGTTCACTCATGCTCCCCAATCCAGGCAACATCCTTGTAAATCTCCTCTGCACTCTCTCTATAGAATCCACATCCCAGAACTAAACACAGTACTCCAAGTGAGGTCTGACCAAGATCTTATATAACTGTAACATTACCTCACGGCTCTTGAACTCAATCCTTGGTTGATGAATGCCAACACACCACACTGTCAACCTGTGCAGCAGCTTTGAGTGTCCTATGGACATGAACCCCAAGATCTCGCTGATCCTCACACTGCCAAGAGTCTTACCATTAATATTATATTCTGTCTTCAAATTTGAAGTACCAAAATGAATCACTTCACATTTATCTGGGCTGAACTCCATCTGCCACTTCTCAGCCCAGTTCTGCATCTGATCAATGTCCATCTGTAACCTCTGACAACCCGCTAGACCCGGGGTCCCCAACCTTTTTTGCACTGCGGACCGGTTTCATATGGACAATATTATTGCGGACCGGCCCACCGGGGGTGGGGGTGGGGGGGGAATGATTGCCAACGGACAAGAGTAGCAGTCAAATACGTTGTGTTTACCCCGAGAAAGACTACAATGACCATGAAGCCTTGCACGGGTACCAGTGCGCATGCGTGCACGTGCCGATTTTTTTTCTGCAAATCGTTTTTGGTGATTCTGTTCGTGGGGGGGTGTTAATCACGACCGGAATACAGGTGATAATTAGCTAATACACTCAATTTTGTTTCTAAAAGGGTTTATCTAATGAATTTAATATTAAACACACAGCACATATTTTCTTCGCATGAATATAGCGATAAGTCAATTATCAGGGGAGGACAGGGGAGCTTGAAATAAGTGTTGAACGAACATCCAGTAGAAGTGATAGAGGCAGGTTCGATATTATCATTTAAAGTTAAACTGGACAGCTATATGAACAGGAAAGGAATGGAGGGTTATGGGCTGAGTGCAGGTTGGTGGGAGGAGGTGACAGTAGCGTTCGGCACGGACTAGAAGAGCAGAGATGGCCTGTTTCCGTGTTGTAATTGTTATATGGTTATATAAGTCACTTGTAAGTCAATAGCATCATAACATTTTAAGTAATATTTGGATATTAAACACACAGCGCATATCTTCCCCGTATGACCATATAAAATCATTGCAACGCACCAATATCGCTGAATCAGTGGGAGCGCTGGGCTGAATCCTTGTTTTCCTGCAACAAGACTGTCCTATGGAGGGGTGATGGGAGACAGCGATACTCAAATAGGTTCCTTATTTCCAGTCTATTCCACAATTTAGATTTCGTTGCATTTATTACAGAGATATGTTGGAAATGGAAGCAACGTTTTCAGTGCTTCCGTGGCTATCTCAGGATATTTAGCCTTGACTTTGATCCGGAATGCCGGCAGAGATGTTATGTCAAACATACTTTTCAGCCCGCCGTCATTTGCAAGCTCGAGGAGTTGATCTCCTTCCCGCGCTGACATGGATGACGCACAGGTCATAACCTCGCGTGCGTTTCAGCTCAACAGTGGGCATGACAGGGAATGAGGAAAGGTGCAGCTGACTCATATCACCAAATCATATCGTTTCCTTGTGGCCCGGTAGCGCATGCCTTGCAGCCCGATACTGGTCCGCGGCCCGGTGGTTGGGGATGGCTGCTCTAGACTATCCACAACACCCCAAGTTTTTGTGTCATCAGCAAACTTACTAACCCACCCTTCTACTTCCTCATCCAGGTCATTTATAAAGATCACAAAGAGGAGGGATCCCAGAACAGATTTCTGCATAACACCACTGGTCACTATCCTCCTGTGCAGAATACAAACCATCTATAACCAGCCTTTGCCTTCTGAGGGCAAGCCACTTCTGGATGCACAAAGCAAGGTCTCCTTGGATCCCATGCCTCTTTACTTTCTGAAGGAGCCTTGCATGGAGAACCTTATCAAATGCCTTACTGAAATCCATATACACTACATCCACTGCTCTACCTTCATCAATATTTTCTGTTACTTTTTTAAAGAATTCAGTCAGGTTCGTAATGTATGACCTGACCTAGACAAGGCCATGCTGACGATCCTTAATCAGATCATGTCTCTCCAAATGCTCATAAATCCTGCATCTCAGGATCTTCTCCAACAACTTGCCCACTACTGAAGTAAGACTCACTGGTTAATAATTTCCTGGGTTATCCCTACTCCCTTTCTTGAATAAGGGAACAATATTAGCAGCCTTCCAATCCTCTGGTACTTCTCCTGTCCCTATTGATGGTGCAAAGATCATCGCCAGAGTCTCAGCAATTTCCTCCCTTGCTTCCCATAGTCATCTGGTCCCAGTGACTTATCTAACTTAATACCTTTCAAAAACTTCAGCACATCCTCTTTCTTAATGTCTGTATACTCAAGCATTTCAGTCCATTGTAAGTCATCCCCACAATTACCAAGGTCCTTTTCACTGGGGTATTCATTAAGTACCTCTGCTACCTCCTCCGACTCCATGCACACGTTTCCACTGTCACTCCTGTTTGGTCCTATTCTCACACGGCTCATCCTCTCGCTCTAGACAATAGACAATAAGTGCATGAATAGGCCATTCGGCCCTTCGAGCCAGCACCGCCATTCACTGTGATCATGGCTGATCATCCACAATCAGTATCCATTTCCTGCTTTATCCCCATAACCTTTGATTCTGCTGTCTTTAAGAGCTCTATCCATCATCTAGATGGATGAGATCCAGCCTCAGCCCAAAATGTCGACTGTATATTCCTCTCCGTAGATGCTGCCTGACCTGCTGAGTTCTGCCAGCATTTAATGTGTGTGTGTGTGTGTGTGTGTGTGTGTGTGTGTGTGTGTGTGTGTGTGTGTGTATGTGTGTATATGTGTGTGTGTGTGTGTGTGTGTGTGTGTGTGTGTGTTTGTGTGTGTGTGTGTGTGTGTGTGTTTGTGTGTGTGTGTGTGTGTTTGTGTGTGTGTTACTCTGGATTTCCAGCATCTGCAGAATCTCTTGTGTTGGGGATAAAAATCAGATGGTCAGGAATGATTACAGCTTGGAAAAGAGGCCATTCAAGCCCAGGAAGACCATACTGGCTCTGGACAATAGTGACCTGGCTTGTCCTTCTCCCAACTGCACTGCCAATGTTTTTTTCTGTGAGCCTTACTGAATGCTACAGCCACCTCTGCCTTTGCTTATAGCCCTACTCCGTGGAATTTGGAGTTTTGCTTGTGTCTTTTTTGGCTCTTTTTCTGGTCATCTTCTTTCTACATCCTCATTTTCTTGGCTCCTCTGCTGACGGGAAAAGTCCCACTTTATTTCATCTGTAATACTGAGGCCCTCCATTGGCCAGGGTTGACTATGGATGTTGAGTCTGACTGTCTACGTGATACACAAGCCTGGGCAGTACGAGATGGAGCGCAAACTCTTGCCCATGTGGCAAGCTCCCGCTCTCCACCCAAACAAACGGAAGAGACCGATATAGTTTGGCCCCAGCAGTGTCACAGGAGTTGCCAGTCAACATTGAACTCGACATGGGACTGCGTTAGGGACTCCAGTTCTGGATTTTCCCGCAGGGTTTACTCCCCGAGTGGGCACAGCCACAAGGCAGCAGAGGTTTGAGATTAGAGTTTTCTTTCTCCTAGATGAGCTGCCAACCAGGACTGACGAGCCTCATCTGCCCGGAGCAACTTGTTTTAAGGTGCCAATGACCTGCCTTTGCCCCTTCTCCCGTCAGTCAAAATGGTTCTACCAGGTTTAGTAGCTGAGCCACAGGTGAAGGCCAGGAGCTGAACTGGTTGTCGAGGCTATTTGAGTCACACACCATTGGGAGCATTTAATAGGTAGTGGTAGCTTATTCCTATTACCACTACCCCCCCCCCCCCCCCCCCCGCCGCACCCCACCGTCTGTAACAACCTGAAGAAACAAATCTGTAATATACCCTTCATGAATTTAAATCCAGGTTTCAGGTCCCCTCAGCAGCTCTGCTGTTCCGAGGAGAAAACCTTAGGCTTCTCCAACACGTGCACAGAACTGAAGTCTTCCATCCATGTTACATTATGAATATAAACATGAGTTACATTATGAATATTAATTCTTACCTTGTGCAAAATCATGATGAGTGAAGATAAGGTGAATGCAGTGTCTGTCCCCAAGTTTGGCAAATTTAGAGTTATAGGTATAAAGTGAGATGGGAGATATCTAATTTGACCCTGAGGGGATGGCCCTGGGGAATTTTCTCCCTCCTCACATCTCTCCAAGATTGCAGTGCCAAAGCTGGACACACTCCTCCAGTCGTGGCCCCACCAGGCTTTACAAAGCCTAGCCCAGTGAACTGCAGAGCTGGACTAGCCCAGTGAACTGCAGAGCTGGACAGGTTGCTGAAAAGCAAGAGGGTGAAAGCTTTACCAGGGTAGGTGGGACACTGGATTTCAGGTTACAGTCAGAACAGACTCGACTTACTGGGGGGTGCAGAATCACCAGTGATCAGTGGCCTGACCCTGCTCCAATTTCCTGTGTGTGTGTGTGTGTGTATACATGTGTTGGTGCATATGTGTGTGTGTGCGCATGCGTGTGTGTGTGCATTGGTGTGTGTGATGGTGTGCATGTGTGTTGGTGTGTGCTGGTATGTGTTGATGTGAGTGTGTGTTGGTGTGAGGGTGGTGGTTAGTGTGTGCATGTATGTTAGTGTGTGTTGGTGTGAGGGTGCTGGTTAGTGTGCTGGTATGTGTTGGTATCTATGTGTTTTGGTGTCAGTGTGTGTTGGTATCTGTGTGTGCTGGTGTGTTGGTGTGAGTGTGTATTGGTGTGTGTGTGTTGGTATGAGGCTGGTGGTTAGTGTGTGTGTGTGTTGGTGTGTGTGTGATGGTGTGTGCTGGTGTGTTGGTGTGAGTGTGTATTGGTGTGTGTTGGTGTGAGGGTGGTGGTTAGTGTGTGTGTGTTGGTGTATGCTGGTGCATATTGGTGTGCGTGCATGTTATTACAGATTACAGGATGAATATGAACTAAAGGGCCAGACCTGACTTGCTAAAAGGAGATTATTCAAACGTTGGAAACACGAGGGGCACATTTCCACTGAGAATGATGTCACAGGTAGACAGGGCAGTGAAGAAGGCTTTCGACACGCTGGCCTTCATCAGCCTGGGCACTCGGTATAGAAGTTGTGAGGTCATAGTTATGAAAAAAATGGAGGACTGCACGGGAGTGCAGGATTGGATTCATAGGTTAAAAGATTGGCACAATATCGAGGGCCGAAGGGCCTGTATGTTTATGTTGGTGAGGCTGCATTTGGAGTACTGTGTTCAGTTTTGGAAATCCTGCTGTATGAAGCTGGAAAGATTGCAAAAGAGATTTACAAGGACGTTGCCGGGACCTGAGTTACGGAGAGAGAATGGGACAGTTTCTACTGGAGTATTCGACAATGGGGAGTGATTTTATAGAGGTGTATATAACTGTAGGGTAATGATATTGATGGAAACATACTTAATTCACAACCACCGACAGTGAGTTGGCATTCACTTTAAAAAGGCTGTTGTGCCGTAATGACACAATTACGTGAAGCCGTTACCATGCTTGGTGTTCAGTGCTTGTCGGACAATAAAGGAGTTGTTTCTGTTTCTCTTAAACATAAAATGCCTCACGCCGTTTTAATTACGAAAACCTGCAAGACCACGAGGGGCGTGGAGATGGTGAATACACACAGCCTTTTTCCTAAGGTTGAGGAATCAAGAACTGGAGGGCAAGGAATTAAGACGAGAGGCGAGAGATTTACTAGGAACCTGAGGGACAACTTTTTCACCCAGAGGGTGGTCAGTATATGGAATGAGCTGCCAGAGGAAGTGGTTGAGGCAGGTACATAAAGAACATTTAAGGAAACACTTTGGACAAGTACATGGATAGGAAAGGGTTACGGAGATATGGGCAAACAGGATTGCCTTTGATGGGGATCTTGTCAGCATGGACCAGTTGGGTGAAGGGCCTGTTTCTATGTTGTTTAGCCCTATGAACCAACCTGACCAGCATCTCCAACACGATAATGCAACACCAACTCTGATGGTTAGGTCATGCCACTCAGATGCCTAACTCACGTCTCCCCAAACAGATCCTTTACTTCCAGTTGAAGGAAGGTCATCGCGCCCCTGGTGGGCAAAGAAAACGCTTCAAAGATAACATCAAAATCAGCCTGAGGAAATTCAACATTACATCTAAAACTGGGAAGACAGGGCACTCAATGGATACACCTGGAAGAAATCTGTTTAAGAGGAAGCTGCACTACATGACAGCGATCTCTGCCACACCGCAGAGGACAAGGGGTAGGTATGAAATGCGAGACTGAACAACCAAAAGACCCAAAGCAACACACACACAATGCTGGAGGAACTCAGCAGGCCAGGCAGCATCTATGGAAAAGAGTAAGCAGTTGACATTTTGGGCCAACACCCTTCATCAGGACTGGAAAGGAAGGGGAAGAAGAAGTACAAGATTGCAGGTGATAGGTGGAACCAGGAGGGGAGGAGGAGGTGAAGTAAAAAACTGGGAAATTGATTGGTGGAAGAGATAAAGGGCTGGAGAAAGGAAATCTGATAGGAGAGGACAGAAGACCATGGAAGGGGGAGGAGCACCAGACGGAGGTGATGGTCAGGTAGGAAAAGGAGGTGTGAGAGGGAAACAGGAATGGTGAATGCTGAAAGGGGGGTAGGATTACTGGCAATTGGAGAAGTCGATGTTCATGCCATCAGGTTGGAGGCTACCCAGATGGATTATAAGGTGTTGCTCCTCCAACCTGAGTGTGGCCTCATCGTGGCAGTAGATATGTCGGAATGGGAATGGGAACTAGAATTGAAATGGGTGGCCACCGGGAAACCCCTCTTTTTGTGGCGGATGAAGCGAAGGTGCTTGACCACTAACCACAACCACCACTTGCTCTTGGCCGCACTGCACCAGAACATGAGGATCCCAGATCGGTTTCTACGGCTACCTGAGGTTCCGCCAATAGACAACCACTTAAGAGGACATCGTACTCGACCCGAGAGACCGTACTGCTAATAACTCTATGAAACAAGGACACCGCAGATACTGATAGCTGCAGCAACAATGATCTGGTGGAAGAATTCAGCAAGTCAAACTGCAGGTGCGGGAGGGAAGGAAATGTTAATATTTCAGGTCTAAACGTTGCATCAGAACTCATTCAAACTTTCTCTAAATCTGCACCAAGCAACTGGTACAGGAGTAGTAGTATCACAAACACAAGAAAATCTCCAGATGCCGGAAATCCAGGGCAATGCACATAAAGATCAGACGTCACAGCCTTCTAAGACAGAGGGACAATGCCTCAGAATAGAGGGGCATCCTATTAGAATGGAGATGAGGAGGTATTTCTTTAGCCAGAGAGTGGTGAATCCATGGAATTCTTTGCCACAGGCAGCTGTGGAGGCCAAGTCTTTATGTATATTTAAGGCAGAGGTTAATAGATTCTTGATTTGCCAGGCACAAGGGGATATGGGGAGAGCCAGGAGACTGGGGCAGATTGGAAAATTGGACCATCTATGATGAAACGGCAGAGCAGATTTGATGGGCCAATTAGCCTAATTCTGCTCTTATATCTTATGTTACCTTATAGTAAAATGCTGGAGGAACTCAGCAGATCAGGCAGCATCTATGGGAATAAATAAACAGTCGACGTTTCAGGCCAGCATGTCAGTCCATCTACTATTGCGATGAGGCCATACTCAGGTTCGAAGAGCAACATCTTATATTCCGTCTGTGTAGCCTTCAACCTCTTGGCATGAACATCTATTTCTCAAACTTCTGGGAATTCACCCCGCCTGCTTTCCTTCACCATTCCCCATTCCCATTTCCCTCTCTCACCTCATCTCCTTACTGGTCCATCACCTCCCTCTGGTGCTCCTCCCCCTTCCCTTTCATGGCCTTCTACTCTCTCCTATCAGATTGCCCCCCTCTCCAGCCCTTTATCTCTTTCAACAATCAACTTCCCAGCTCTTTACTTCATCCCCTTCCCCCTGTTCCGGTTCCACCTCTCACTTGCCACTCTGTACTTCTTCCTCCCCTCCCCCCACCTTCTTACTCTGACTTTCCCTGTACTTTTCCAGTCCTGGTAATGGGCACCTGCCCAAAGTGTCAATTGTTTAATCATTTCCATGGATGCTGCCTGGCCTGCTGAGTTCCACCAGCATTTTGTGTGTGTGTGTTGCTCTGGTACAAGGATCTTGTCTCAAGTACACATCCTGCACTGACAAGACTCTCTCCGGTATTGACATTGTTGTTATCATAGATTAATTGCTTTTCTGTCTGCACGTTGTGGTGCCAAGCTCCATAAACAACAGCAACATGGCTCAATTAATCAATAGCTTGTTTTCTCTTTGATCAGTGCTCTCAGGATTCCTCTGTGCTGAAGCAAGTAGCCACATAAAACTCTGCTGAATAGGTTCCCTCAGGACTGGAACCCTGCACTTTGGTCTGAAACCTTCAATATCAACTTAATGCAAATCCACCCTGTCCTTTCAAATTCCATTTGCATCGTCCTCAACAACCTTTCTTATAGCACGGACGGCAGTGTCACCAGTGCTCTAAAAGCCATTCCCGCCAAGCTCTCACATTCAGCTGAAGGCTAGCACTCATTCGCCCTTCCAGCTACACTTTCCCCACAAATCCCCGCTCACGCATCAGCTGCTGGGCTGAACACCCACCTCTCTTTCTCCCAGATTCCTCCTCCTCCACTTTGCCCCTTCCACCTATCACCCCCCCAGCTCTTGCTTCATCCTCCCCTCCCCCACCCACCAGCCTTCACTCATCACCTTCGAGATTGTCCTCCTTCCCCTCTCCTCACCTTCTTATTCTGGCATCTTCCCCTTTCCTTTCCAGTCCCGAAGACCTAAGGTGTCCCAGTTTCTTACTTCCTCCCCCCTCTCCCACCTACCCACCTTCCTCCTCACCTATCACCTGCCAGCTTGTCCTCCTTCCCCTCTCCCTACCTTCTTATTCTGGCTCCTTCCCCCTTCCTCTCCAGTCCTGATGAAGGGTCTCGGCCTGAAATATCGACTGTTTATTCATTTCTAAAGATGCTGCCTGACCTGCAGAGGCCCCCTGGTATTTTGTGTGTGTGTGTGTGTGTGTGGCCCTGGACTTCCAGCATCAGCAGAGTCTCTTGGATTAAGCCTTGCCATGTCTCATTGTCCCCTGTGACCCCACGCACACTTGTGAGGCCGGCCCGAGGTCCCACCTCAAATTTGATCAAACAAGTATATCCATGCACACGGACACACTGAGGCTGTTAGTGAGACGCAGAGTAGGTCATGTTCCCACTGAAAGATAGGACAGTTCTGAAGGGTTGAACGGCCTGTTCTTGATCATATAAGAATGTAAGAACTATGAGTATGGGAATTAGAATCAGGTTTAATATCACCGGCATCTGTCATAAAATTTGTTAACTTTGCAGTACATTGTAATATGTTAAATAATACAAACCCGTTTGTAGAGAGAAAAAAATGAATTACAGTAAGTATACAGATATTAAATAGTTAAATAAGTAGTGCAAAAAAATAGGAAATTAAAAAAAACTAGTAAGGTAGTGTTCATGGTTTCAGTGTCCATTCAGAAATCTGATGGCAGAGGGGAAGAAGCTGTTCCTGAATCACTGATTGTGTGGCTTCAGACTCCTGTACCTCCTTCCTGATGGTAACAATGAGAAGAGGGCATGTCCTGGGTGATGGGGGTCCTTAATGATCGACGCTGCCTTTTTGAGACATCACTCCTTGAAGATGTCCTGGATGCTACGCACGCTAGTGCCCAGGATGGAGCTGACTAATTTTACAACTTTCTGCAGCTTACTTCGATTCTGTGCAGTAACCTCACCTCCCCTCCACCCCTATTACAGAAGGTGATGCAGCCAGTTAGAATGCTCCCCACAGGACATCTGCAGAAATTTTCTTGTGTTTTAGGTGACAGACCAAACCTCCACAAACTCCTAATGAAATATAGCCACTGTATTGCCTTCTTTATAGCTGACTTGATATGTTGGGACCAGGTTAGGTCCTCAGAGATATTGACACCCAGAAACTTGAAATTGTTCACTCTCTCCACTTCTGATCCCTCTATGAGGACTGGTGTGTGTTCCCTTGCCTTACCCTTCCCGAAGTCAAGAATCAAAGACCCCAGCCACCCGGACACTCTCTCTTCTCCCCGCTCCCATCGGGCAGAAGATACAAAAGCCTGAAAGCACGTACCACCAGGCTCAAGGACAGCTTCTCTCCCGCTGTTATCAGACTCTTAAATAACCCCTTGTACAATAAGGTGCACTCTTGACCTCACAATAGACTTTGTTATGATCTTGTATTTTATTGTTTACCTGCACTGTACTTTTTTGGTCGCTGTTACACTTTATTCTGCATTCTGTTATTGTTTTACCTTGTCCTACCTCACTGCACTGTGTAATGATCTGATCTGTGTGAACAGAATGAAAGATAAGCTTTTCACTGTGTCTCAATACATGTGACGGTAACAGACTCATTTCAGTCAATACTGCAGTTTGGACAGGTCAAGTGCCTCTGGCCTCGTAAGGCCAGATACCTGCTGTCACCGACAATACACCTCCAGGAAGACCTGGCGGGAAAATCAAACTAATCCATCGAATGGGCATCATGGCATTTATTTATTAATTAATTTATTTGATAGAGTGTGGAATAGGCCCTTTGAGCCACGCTGCCCAGCAATTCCCTGATTCAATCTGAGCCTAATCACAGGACAATTTACAATGACCAATTAACCTGCCAACCGGCACGTCTTTGGACTGTGGGAGGAAACCGGAGCACGTGGAGGAAACCCACACGGTCACGGGGAGAACATACACACTCTGAGTTTGTACAAACTGAGGTGATGTAGCAGCTCGCATCAGCAATCCAGGTTCATTTCCACAGCAGTCGGTAAGGAAAGTGTACACTCGCTCCGTGACCCCTGGGTTTCCTCCGGGTGCTCCGGCCTCCTCCTATGTACCGGTTCATCTGCTCCATTCCCTACTTTTCAGCAACATCTATTCTATTTGCCTGGGGAGTTCTCCATAATCCTAACTGCAGTTTGCATGCCACCAGCCAACTCTAATCAAGCAGTTGAGATACTGCATGATGCCTTCTCCACACAAGAAACAGTTCATCCTGACACATTTCAGATCATAGTCTGGGACTTCAATCAGCCTTATTCAAAGAAATCCCTGCCCAATTACCATCAGCATATAACCTGAGGCACCAGAGGTCCCAACACAGCAGACCACTGTTATACGAAGAGAAGGCATGCCTACCGTTCCAGGCCCAGACCACATCGGTAAATCAGATCACTCGACTGCCCTTCTCCTACCTGAATACAGGCAGAGGCTAAAAAGCAAAACTCCAGAGATTAGGACAACAAAGAAGTGGTCGTGGGAGGCAGAGCACCAGCTACAGGATTACTTTGAGTCAGTGGACTGGGCCGTGTTCAAGGACTCATCTGTGGATCTGAATGAATTCACTGTGGTTGTCATGGATCCTACAAAAAGTAATGGAAATGGCCCAGTCCATCATGGGTAACGCCCTCCCAAACACTGAACACATCTACACAAAATGTTGTCACAGGAAAGTAGCATCCAGCATCAAAGACCCCCCTCCAAACAGGCCATGCTCTCTTCTCACTACTGCTATCAGAAAGGAGGTACAGGAGCCTCAGATCCCACACCACAGGTCCAGGAACAGTTATCACCCCTCAACCATCAGGCTTTTGAACCAGAGGGGATAATTTCATTCAACTTCACTTGACCCAACACTACCTCCTCCTTTATCACAAACTTCACTTGCCCCATCATTGAAATGTTCCCACAACCAATGGACTCACTTTCAAGGACTCGTCATCTCATGTTCTTCATATTTATTGTTTATTTATTTATTATTATTATTTCTTGCTTTTTGTATTTGCACAGTTTGTTATCTTTTGCACTCTGGTTGAATGTCCAAGTCGGTGCGGTCTTTCATTAATTTTATTATGGTTATTACTCTATAGATTTGTTCAGTATGCCCACAAGAAAATGAATCTCAGGGTGACATATATGTACTTTGATAATAAATTTACTTTGAACTTTAATTGGCCTCAAGAGGTCACGTGATAATATAAAAATCACAGCTGAAATCTAGGCAACGCACACAAAATGCTGGAGGAACTCAGCGGGTCAGGCAGCGTCTATGGAAAAGAATAAACCATCAACGTGTCAGGCCGAGACACTTCAACAGGACCTGAAAAAGGACCCTTCAACAGGACCTGAAAAATGTTTTGGGCCAAGACCCTCCAACAGGACCTGATAAAGGGTCTCAGCCCAAATCATCAACTGTTTACTCTTTTCCTTGGATACTGCCTGACCTGCTGAGTTCCTCCAGTAGTTTGTGTGTGTTGGTTCGATTTCCAGCATCTGCAGATTTTCTCTTATTTGAGACAGAAATGTAGGCGCTTCCTTTTTTGGTGTTAACCACTTTATCTCCCAGGAGCTAATTAAAATAGAGCCGTTATTATTGAGCTTTCAAAGACTGCTCAAAAACCAACAAACCAGTACCTCTCCCTGCATAAACATCTCTGCTCTGCAATAACATTCAGGAGTATTGATCAAGTCTCTTGGAGATGTACAACAATGAGGCATAATTATTCTGGAATAAATTAGTTCCAATGGTGTAACAACTAAGCTTTGTTAATGCAGACATTTCAGGCAGCCTTTTCTCAGAGAGCTCTCCCACAGGTAAGCTCTGAACTTCCATCCATTGCCAAGTGCACGACCCATTAGCCAGTTCCACGTCCTCATTACCTGGGCCGGAGCACCTTGTTGCCATGGAAACTCAAAGTGGCCATCCAAGATAGAGGCTGCTGTTGCCATAGGGGATGAAGGAGGCTTCATTGGCCAGTTCATCCATGTTACTCTGAGAGCAGGCTTCCAAAATGCAATTGAATCCTTTACCCGGAATACATTGTGAAATTTGTTGTTTTGCAACAGCAGTACAATGCAAAGACATGAAATTTACTTTAAATTGCAAATTAAGGTAATAGCACAAGAAAAAAAGAGAATAACAAGGCCTTGTTCGTGGGTTCCTGGGAAGTTCAGACATCTTATGGGGGAGAGGAAGAAGCAGACCCTGAATGAATGAGTTAAGTTGTTCTCCAGTCTTAGCAATTTACTTGCAAACATTTCGTCACCGTGCGAGAAGACATCGTCAGTGCACTGTTGATTGAAGTGTGTCCTCCGAATGCTTGGTCTTTGTATATTTATCAATCAGCTGATTGGCCATCATTACAGGAACTCGTTTGTGATATGGGGAGGAAGTCTTGTCGCTGATTAGCTGTGGGGAGAACTTCGGGTGTTCTAGTCTGAGATTTTGCCTGCACTGGCTGATAAATAGGATTGAGGTCTACGTGTCTATTTACAGAAATATTGGCAGAGCACCATGCTTCTAGGAATTCTCCTGCATGCTGCGCCATGACTTTCACTGACGCCCAGTCAAATTTGTGCCCCTCTTGATCTTCATGGGTAGAGTCTAGACTTCTTAAGTGTGTGTCTTCAATCTCCTGTACCTCTTCCTTAATGGTAGTATCCAGAAGAGGGCATGTCCTGGACGGGAAGGTCCTTGTGATGGATGCTGTCTTCTTGAGGCCCTGCCTCCTGAAGAAGTCCTCGATGGTGGGGAGGATTGTGCCCATTTTGGAGCTGACTGACTCTGTAGTTTACAGGATTGGGAGAGAGAACTTAATATGACTTTTGTTAATGAAGATTGGTTGCGAGTTCTGAAAATGGTTAATTCTTCTTCGATATGTGCCAATCATTGTTTAATTCAATTTAAAATTGTTCACCGTTATTATTTAACAAAGGAGAGGCTATCCAAAATATTTCCTAATATAGATAATTACTGTGATAGGTGCAAAAATGAAGTAGCTACTTTGTCACATATGTTCTGGTCATGTCCCTCATGAAATCTTTCTGGAAATCTTTATTTTCTACAATTTCTAAAGCTTTGAAAATTAATTTACAACCTAATACATTGACTATTCTATTTGGAATAGTTCCACATCATATTCAGGGTATTTCATTTTCAATCCAACATGTAATTGTATTCGTTACATTGTTGGCAAGAAGGGCTGTTTCATTGAAGTTGAAAGTTACCTCTGCTCCTACACTAATTCAATAGTTTTCCCAAGTAATGTTATGTCTTAGTTTGGAAAAAATTAGAGGTAGAACTTTTGATCCCCGATTTGACTTTGAGAGAAGGTAGGGCTCTTTTGCCAAATATTATCATTTAATTTGAATTAATTTATATGGTTTCCTTTCAATTTTATGTTATATAAATGTGATTTGGTGGTTGTTGTTTTCTCTTTCCTCTTTTATCTATATAAATGATTGTAAGATGTACTGCTCCGGGAGTTGGTTCCTAATGGGTTTTTTTTTCTTTTTTTTTGTTTTGTAGTTAGTGGGGTTTTTTTTCAGTTAGTTGGGGTTCTCCTTTTTCCTTCTTTTTCTTATATAATTTTTTTTATTAGCATATATAAGTTTTTTTTCTTCAGCTTTATTAATTATATATATACTAATTTGCTGAACTTCTGTATTTTATAGCTGTAGAAGATTACATATCAATAAAAAGATTTTAAAAATGAAATGACTCTGTAGTTTAACAGAAGGTGAAAACTAACATCCCCTCTAATTACAGGACCAACCATTGCTCCGAGCAGGAAATTTGTACACGGCCTGAAAACCACATGGCTCTTTAAATTTTTTTTGTAACATACACCAAACAAACACAAACCACAACTCACAACACAAGTAAATGATGTCAGGCAGTCAAATCAAATGACAGGCACAACAGCGAAAGTAAAATGTTTTGATTAGATGGCATCAGCGTTCAGCGGGTCAACGGCTTATTAACAATGAGCTACCAACTTTCCCTCTTTTTTTTTATAGCTATATAGTGCGATTTATATTGATGTTATATAAAGGAAAATTCCAGTTTCTATTGACATGTTGTGGAGAGCATATTGAATAGCTACATTACAGTCTGGTATGGAAACACCAATGCCCTTGAATGGAAAATCCTACAAAAAGTAGCCAATATGGCTCAGTCCATCATGGGAAAACCCTCCCAACCATCAAGCACATCTACATGAAACGTAAATGCAGGAAAGCAGCACACATCATCAGGGACCCCCACCACCAAGTCATGCTTTCTTCTCCCTTTTACCATCAGGAACCTCAGGACTCACACCACCAGGTTCAGGAACAGTTATTACCTCCCAACCATCAGACTCTTGAACCAAATGGGATAATTTCTCTTGGCTTCACCTGCCCCGTCACTGAAACGTTTCCATAACATATGGACCCACATTCAAGGACTCTTCAGCACAAGTTCTCAATATTTATTGCTTATTTATTTGTCAATTGTCTTTTGCACTCTGGTTGAAAGTCCAATTTGGTGTGCTCTTTCATTGATTCTGTTATGGTTATTATTCTATAGATTTATTGAGTATTCCCACAAGAAAATAAATCTCAGGGTTGTATATAGTGACATATATGTACTTTGATAATAAATTTACTTTGTATTTTCAATTTGAACTTTGAATACTCAAAATTGTCCCGCACCAACATCTTATACCACTTCAACATGACATCCCAACTGAAAACATCTCTGATAAAAGATCTCGGCCTGAAACATCGACTGTTTACTCCACTCAATGTCTTACAAAACTTCAACATAATATCTGAACTCCTGTACTCAATACTGTGATTTATGGAGGCCATTCATCCTATTGTTCCTATACTGGCTCTTTTTAGCTCACTTCCCTGCCCATAGTTGTGTCCCCTCTAGAATTTACCCACTGCCCCATTAAACACCCCTGTTGATTCTGTGTCCATCGTATAACAACACGCAATAGAGGAACATGCCCATCCTCTGATCCATGTCCTCTGGTCACTGACCCTCCTGTTGCCTGGTGAACAGATACACAACACCCACCCACACCACTCAGTGAGCCCCATCATTACTGCTCTCCCCACCCTCCTTGGATGCCACTCCCCCCGGTCCCGCTGACCTGATTGGCGCAGCTTCATCCCCCTGGTCGAGCCACTCCTGCGGTGGAATGATGTACATGCACCACAAGCCCCAGTTGTAGCCGTGGGCCGCGTTGGCATACTGCTGCACCTCGAACGTGTTGTACTTGATGTTGTCGATGGCCGGCAGGATGATCCGCGTACGGTCTTCCTTAATCCTGCTCAGAACCGGCTGCACCCTGCAAAGCAACGGAACGATTCAGGTCAGGACCACTCCTGTGGGATGCTGATCTACCTCATTACGATCTTGTCGGCCTGCACTGCACTTTCTCTGCAACTGGGACACTTTAGTCGGAATTTAATTTTATTTGGAGATACAGTGTGGAATGAGCCCTTCCAGCCCTTGGAGCTGCACCACTCAACGCCCCACCGATTTACCCCAGCCTATTCACAGAACAACTTACAATGACCACTTAACCTACTGACCATAACTCACTTTCAATTGTCATTCAACCATACATGAATGCCCAATGAATACAGCCAAACAAAATAGCTTTACTCCAGGGCCAATGTGCAAAACACAGTACCAACAGCACACAGCACAAGGCACATATGGTGGTGGCATCTGTTAGTCTAGTAAGACCATGGATCTGCACCTGGACCTCTCCAGGGAGCAGGCCTGAGTAAGGTTGTATGGAAGACTGGTAGTTGCCCATGCAGCAAGTCTCCACTCTCCATGACACTGATGTTGTCCAAGGGAAGGGCAAGGGCCGACACAGCTTGGCACCAGTGTTGTCGCAGGAGTTGTCAGAGCAAGGTTGAAGGCAACGTCAGACTGCCTTAGGGACTCCATTTCCGGATTTGTCCTCAGGGTTTACTCCTGAAGCCATTCCCATGAGTGGGTATGGCCGCAAGGCAGCGATGGTTTGAAATTAGAGTTTTTCCTCTCTTAGATGGACTGCCTTCCCAGGCTGACGAGCTCCATCTACCCGAAAGGCACATATAAGATATCTGCAGGGGGGTAGGAGAAGATGGCGGCGTGACGCAGCGCGCGCGGCCACTCCGAAATGATATCGTATTTGTTAAGTAGGGGCTATGCACAATCCTGATTTGATGGAAACAGATGTGAAGAAGCACGGAGGAACATCTGGAGAAACTTCTGAAATGCCTGCTTTGCTGCTGCTGCTACTGTGCGATCGAGAATCTCCGGAGGGGAAGGCCCCAAATCCTCGGCTTTGCCTATTGCCTGTTGCCGGGGTAAGGGTCGAAGCGCTCGGCAAAGGTGGTGCTCAGTGCTCGGTGGTTCGAAGTTTTTGGACGGACTCAGAGTCGGACTGTGGTCGGATGCTTCCAGGGTGCAACAATAGCAAGTTTGTGGTGCTGGAAGCTCATGGCAGGGAGAGTTCCTTCCTTCAACTGTCTGCGTGAGATGATGGGACTTTCAAGAGACTTTGAAACTTTTTCATAGTCATAGTCATAGCCATACTTTATTGATTCTGGGGGAAATTGGTTTTCATTACAGTTGCACCATAATGATATATAGTAATAAAACCATAAATAGTTAAACAGTAATATGTAAATTATGCCAGTAAATTATGAAATAAGTCCAGGTCCAGCCTATTGGCTCAGGGTGTCTGACCCTCCAAGGGAGGAGTTGTAAAGTTTGATGGCCACAGGCAGGAATGACCTCCTATGACGCTCTGTGTTGCATCTCGGTGGAATGAGTCTCTGGCTGAATGTACTCCTGTGCCCACCCAGTACATTATGTAGTGGATGGGAGACATTGACCAAGATGGCATGCAACTTGGACAGCATCCTCTTTTCAGACACCACCGTGAGAGAGTCCAGTTCCATCCCCACAACACCACTGGCCTTACGAATGTGTTTGTTGATTCTGTTGGTGTCTGCTACCCTCAGCCTGCTGCCCCAGCACACAACAGCAAACATGATAGCACTGGCCACCACAGACTCGTACAACATCCTCAGCATCGTCCGGCAGATGTTAAAGGACCTCAGTCTCCTCAGGAAATAGAGACGGCTCTGACCCTTCTTGTAGACAGCCTCAGTGTTCTTTGACCAGTCCAGTTTATTGTCAATTCGTATCCCCAGGTATTTGTAATCCTCCACCATGTCCACCCTGACCCCCTGGATGGAAACAGGGGTCACCAGTACCTTAGCTCTCCTCAGGTCTACCACCAGCTCCTTAGTCTTTTTCACATTAAGCTGCAGATAATTCTGCTCACACCATGTGACAAAGTTTCCTACCGTAGCCCTGTACTCAGCCTCATCTCCCTTGCTGATGCATCCAACTATGGCAGAGTCATCAGAAAACTTCTGAAGATGACAAGACTCTGTGCAGTAGTTGAAGTCCGAAGTGTAAATGGTGAAGAGAAAGGGAGACAAGACAGTCCCCTGTGGAGCCCCAGTGCTGCTGATCACTCTGTCGGACACACAGTGTTGCAAGCACACGTACTGTGGTCTGCCAGTCAGGTAATCAAGAATCCATGATACCAGGGAAGCATCCACCTGCATCGCTGTCAGCTTCTCCCCCAGCAGAGCAGGGCGGATGGTGTTGAACGCACTGGAGAAGTCAAAAAGCATGACCCTCACAGTGCTTGCTGGCTTGTCCAGGTGGGCGTAGATCCAGTTCAGCAGGTAGACGATGGCATCCTCAACTCCTAGTCGGGGCTGGTAGGCGAACTGGAGGGGATCTAAGTGTGGCCTGACCATAGGCCGGAGCAACTCCAGAACAAGTCTCTCCAGGGTCTTCATGATGTGGGAGGTCAATGCCACCGGTCTGTAGTCATTGAGGCCGCTGGGTTTTTTATCATGCCCATGGTCTGTTCTTCATCAAATTACGGTATTGCTTTGCACTGTTGTAACTGTATGTTATAATTATGTGGTTTTTGTCAGTTTTTTTTAGTCTTGGTTTGTTTTGTGTTTCTGTGATATCATTCTGGAAGAACAAATTGTATCATTTCTTAATGCATGCGTTACTAAATGACAATAAAAGAGGACTGCGTGTCCTCATAATCTAATCTAATCTAATCTAAAATACAGTCACACAAAAAAAATATATAATCCAAGTCCCTGAGTCCAGGAATGTTGCAGCAGTCTGCAGTTGAACACAATACAGCTTGTCTTCTGCCGAGCGAACACTGGAGAGCAGTACTGACTCCCGCCTGGATACCATACCACACCACCTCCAGTGGAGTGTACTGACTCCGACGCCTCTCCCCTGGGCGGCTGTAAACAGGCGATACTGCGGTCTGAGGCCAAGTCCTCACTATTACCAAGGCCCCGTAGCTCCACTGCTGTCCTCCAGTAAATCAGTGAATCAGACTTGCAGCATGAAATCACGAGGGGCATAGATAGGGTGAAGGCACACTGTCATCTTTCCAAAGAAAGGAAATCAAAAACTAGAGGGCGTAGGTGTTTGAGGTAGAGGGGAAAGATTTAAAAAGGGCCTGAGGGTCAACCTCCTCATGCAGAGAGTGTTATGTACTGTATATCAGGGGTCCCCAACTTTTTGGCAACGCAGACCGGTATATTATTGACAATATTCTTGCGGACCGGCTGACCCCTGGGGGGGGGGGGTGGGATTGCCAACGGACAAGAGTAGCAGTCAAAGACGTTGTGTTTACCCCGAGAAAGACTACAATGACCATGAAGCCTTGCGTGGGCACCAGTGTGCATGCGTGACCTGCGTATGCTTGTACATCCTGATTTTTTTCTACAAATCGTTTTTGGCGATTCTGTACGGGGGTGATGTTAATCACGACTGGAATACAGGTGATAAGTTGCTAATACACTCAATTTCGTTTCTAAAAGGGTTTATCTAACGAATTTAATATTAAACACACTGCATATTTTCCTCGCATGAATATAGTGATAAGTCAATTATCAATGGAGGACAGGGGAGCTTGAAGTAAGTGTTGAACGAACTTCTAGTAGAAGTGGTAGAGGCAGGTTCGATATTATCATTTAAAGAAAAATTGGATAGGTATATGGACAGGAAAGGAATGGAGGGTAATGGGCTGAGTGCAAGTCGGTGGGACTAGGCGAGAGTAGCGTTCGACACGGACCAGAAGGGCCGAGATGGCCTGTTTCTGTGCTGTAATTGTTATATGGTTATCTAAATCACTTATAAGTCAATAGCATCATAACATTTTAAGTAACGTTTGGATATTAAACACACAGGACATATTTTCCCCCTATGAACATATAAAATCATTGCAACGCACCAATATCGCTGAATCAGTGGGAACCCTGGGCTTGTTTTCCTGCAACAACACGGTGCCATCGAGGGGTGATGGGAGACAGCGATACTCGAAGGGGATTCCTTATGTCCAGTCTATTCCGCAATTTAGTTTTCGTTGCATTCATTGCAGAGATATGTTGGAAATGGAAGCAACGTTTTCAGTGCTTTCGTGGCTATCTCAGGATATTTAGCCTTGACTTTGATCCAGAATGCCGGCAGAGATGTTATGTCAAACATACTTTTCAGCGCACCGTCATTTGCAAGCTTGAGGAGTTGATCTCCTTCCCGCCCTGACATGGATGACACGTGGGTAATGACCTCACGTGCATTCAAGCTCAACAGTGGGCGTGACAGGGAATGAGGAAAGGTACAGCTGACTCATATCGCCGAATCATATTGTTTCCTCGTGGCCCGGTACCGGTCCGCGGCCCGGTGGTTGGGGACCGCTGCTGAATATGGAACGAGTTGCTAGAGATGATGTTTGAGGCAGGTGCAATAACACTGTTTAAAAGACACTCCAACGGTTGAACATTTAGATGACTATTCTAAACATGGCTGCTCCAGGGGTATTCATCGTCAGCTCCCTACGCTACTCCCTGTATACTCAACACTGCGTGGCCAGGTTCTGCTTTAACTCCACCTTCCAGTTTACAGATGATACCACTGTGGTGGGCTGTATCTCATTTAATGATGACTCTGAGTACAGGAAGGGGGTAGTGGGCCGAGTGACATGATGTCATGATACCAACCTTTCCCTCCATGTCAATAAAACACAAGAGCAGGCCATTGACTTCAATCAACACATGCACATACATCAACAATGCACTCTACGTCAACAGTGCGGAGGTTGAGAATCTGCAAAAGGCTCTTGCAACCTCAAGAAAAGCGGCTAAGATAATCAGTCGCTATTAAACTGCTAACTTCTAATACAAAATTATGAGGGGTATAGATAGGGTAAATTTAAGCAGGCTTTTTCCACGGAGGTTGGGTGGGACTACAACTAGAGGTCATAGGTTAAGGGTGAAAGGTGAAAGAGGAAACATGAGGGGAAACTTCTTCATTCAGAAGGTCATGAGAGTGCAGAACGAGCTGCCAGCAAAGGTGGTGGATACAATTTTGATTTCAACGTTCGAGAGAATAGGTATGTGGAGGGGAGGGGTAAGGACTATGGTCCCATTGCAGGTCAATGGGACTAGGCAGTTTAAATGGTTCAGCACGGACTAGATGGGCGAAAGGGCCTGTGTTTTGTGCTGTAGTTTTCTGTGCTCTATGTTTACAGTTTCAAATTAAAACACCATTACTACTATCTACAAACATTCAAGACCCTGAGGGGCCCACCATTCTAGGAAATCCCACTTTGTGCTCATGGGCACCGCATTCTCCTTCTCCAGGGACAAATGGGGTGGATCTAATTCCGGAAGAGGAGCAGGTTGAAGTCTCGGACAGAGCCCTCAACTGTCTGCCATCTGGATCCAGGAATGGCTTGCTCGGCCAGGCCCAGGGGCAGTCCAACAGGAAATCCCTAGAGCCCTCAACTCCCCACTGCCTGGACCCATGAAGGGCCTGGTTGGCCAGGCCCAGGAGCGGGTTGACCAGGAGATCCCCTGAGTGATCCTTTCCCCAGAGAGCACTTGATTGCCAGCCACCTGGACCCAAGAATGACCTGCTTGGCCAGGCCCAGGAGCTGTCCCACCAGGAGATCCCCGGAGCGACCCTCTCCCAGGTCAGCATGGATAGAGCCCTCAGCTGCCTGCCACCTGGACCCGTGAATGGCCTGGATGTCCAGGCTCAGGAGTAGGCCGATTAGGAGATACCCCCGGTGAATTGAGCTACGAATGGCCTGCTTGTCCAGGCCCAGAAGAAGGCCAACCAAGAGATCACCCTCTCTCCAGAGAGCCCTTGACTGTCGATTGTCATTGAGATGGACAATTCACAGCAAGGGGTACTTAAAAAAGCTACTTTTTAATCAGGATAGAGACTGAGGTTTCAAAGGCAGAGCTTCGGGGCAGTTTCTCTGCATTGAGGACTGACCAATCAACAAGAGGGATTCACTAGAAAGGACCAATAAGAATAATTCAAGGCAAGTGAGTGGCCATTATTTTGGAGTGTGACAGTCTTTAGAGTGGATTTGACTCATCAGGCTCAGGCAAGATCAGGCTGGGTGAGGTAAATTGTCATGTAAGTTACTCTCCCTCTTTCCTTATTTGTTCATTCCTCATCTGTGAGGGCATAGTACGACCCAATTTACATCCATGGTGCGCAAGTGGAACAGGTCAAAAGCTTTAAGTTCCTCGGGGTCAATATCACAAATGACCTGACTTGGTCCAACCAAGCAGAGTTCACTGCCAAGAAGGCCCACCAGCACCTTTACTTCCTGAGGAAACTAAAGAAATTTGGCCTGTCCCCTAAAACCCTCACTAATTTTTATAGATGCACCGTAGAAAGCATTCTTCTAGGGTGCATCACACCTGGTATGGAAGTTGTCCCGTCCAAGACCGGAAGAAGCTGCAGAAGATTGTGAACACGGTGCAGCACATCACACAAACCAATCTTCCATCCTTGGACTCACTTTACACCGCACGCTGTCGGAGCAGTGCTGCCAGGATAATCAAGGACATGGCCCACCCAGCCAACACACTTTTTGTCCCTCTTCCCTCCGGGAGAAGGCTCAGGAGCTTGAAGACTCGTATGGCCAGATTTGGGAACAGCTTCTTTCCAACTGTGATAAGACTGCTGAATGGATTCTGACCCGGATCTGGGCCGTACCTTCCAAATATTCGGAGCTGCCTCTCGGTTTTTTTGCAGTACCTTACTTTCCATTTTTCTAGTTTCTATTTATGATTCATAATTTATTTTTTTAATATTTACTATCGATTCGTATCCAGGGAGCAGGAAGCGCAGAATCAAATATCACTATGATGATTGTACGTTCTAATATCAATTGTTTGGCGACAATAAAGTATAAAGTAGTAGAATAATAAGAATAGCTCCAGGGGCAGTGTTCTGGGTGTGGGAGACCTCCAGTCGCCCGGATAAACACATTTGCTCCAGGTGCACTGAGCTGCAACTCCAGAGAGAACGTATTGAGGAACTGGAGCTGTAGCTCGATGACCTTTGACTCTACGGGAGAATGAGGAGGTGATAGACAGGAGCTACAGGGAGGTAGCCGTCTCTAGGTTGCTGGAGGCAGGTAACTGAGGTCTGTCAGAAGAAGGGCGGGGGAATGCACAGCCAGTGCAGAGTTTACCTGTAGCCCTTCCCCTCAATAACAGGTATACAACTTAGATACTATTGAGGGGCAATGACCTAACGGAGGGTGGGGGGGGCACAGTGACGGGGTCTCTGGCACCGAGTCTGGTGCTGTGGCTCAGAAGAACAGAGTGGTGACGAGGACTGCAGTTTTGGAAGGAGATTCCATAGTCAGAGGAACAGAGATGAGGCTCTGTGGGTGTGATAGAGACATCTGATGGTACGTTGTCTCCCTGGTGCCAGGATCAGGGATGTCTTGGATCAGGTCCATGGCATTCTCAGGGGCGAGGGTGAGCAGCCTGATGTCATGGTACACATTGGCACCAGTGACATGGGTAGACAAGGTAAGGAGGTCCTGAAGAGAGATTTTAGGGGGCTAGGTAGAAAGCTGAGAAACAGGACCTCCAGGGTAGTAATCTCTGGATTGGTGCCTGTGCCACGTGCCAGTGAGGGTAGGAATAGGATGATTTGGCAGGTGAGTGTCTGGCTGAGGAACTGGTGCAGGGGGCAAGGGTTCAGATTTATGGATCATTGGGAACTCTTCTGGGGAAGGTATGACCTGTACAAAGGGGACGGCAGTTGGCTAGAATTGTTTGGGTGGGTTTAAACTAATTTGGCCGGAGGATGGAAACTGGAGTGATAGTACTGAAGGTGGGGTAGTTGGTTTAATAAACAGAAGCAATATGTAGTGAGACTCCGAGCAAGGAGAGGCTGATAGGACAAAATTGCAGTCAACAGGGTGAGTTGTAATGTAAAAGGCGAATAAAATTGAAAAGAGTGAATACAGGACTGAAGGTGTTGTATCTGAATGCGTGCGGTACATGGAATAAGGTCGATGAACCTGCAGCACAGTTACAGATTGGCAGGTATGATGTTGTAGGCATCACTGAATCATGACTGAAAGAAGATTACAGCTAGGAGTTTAATATCCAAGGATACACATCGTATCAAAAGGACAGGCAGGAAGTCAAAGGGGCAGCGTTGCTCTGTTGGTAAAAAATGAAATCAAATCATTAGAAAGAGGTGACACAGGGTCAGAAGGTGTTGAATCGTTGTGGAGGGAGCTAAGGAACTTCAAGGGTAAAAAAACTCTGATGGGAGTTGTATACAGACCCCCAAACAGTAGTAAGGATGTGGTATACAAGTTACAACAGGTGATAGATAATGCATGCCAAAAGGACAATGTTACAATAATCTTGGGGGATTTCAATCAGCAGATAGATTGGGAAAATCAGGTTGGTGCTGGATTCGAGGAGGGGGATTTTCCTAGAGTGCCTGTGAGATGGCTTTTTAGAGCGGCTCATGGTTGAGCCCACTAGGGGATCAGTTGTTCTGGACTGGCTGTTGTGCAATGAAGCAGAATTGATTAGAGAGCTTAAGGTAAAAGAACTCTTAGGGGAAAGTGATCATAATACGATCGAATTCACCCTGAAATCTGAGAAGGAGAAGCTAAGGTCAGATGTATCAGTATTACAGTAGAGTAAAGGGAATTACAGAGGCAAGTTTGCAGATGAGATATGAAGATAGGTGGAAGGGCAGGTAATATGGAGGAAACAGTCTGCAAAAGGACTTGAACAGACTAGGAGAATGGGCAAAGAAATGACAGATGGAGTACAGTGTCGGGAAGTGTATAGTCATGCACTTTGACGGAAGAAATAAAAGCGTAGACTATTTTCTAAATGGAGAGAAAATACAAAAATCTGAGGCCCAAAGGAACGTAGGAATCCTTGTGCAGCATTCACTAAAGGTTTATTTGCAGGTTGAGTCTGTGGTGAGGAAGGCAAATGTACTGTTAGTATTCATTTCAAGAGGACTAGAATATAAAAGCAAGGATGCAAGGACTTTATAAAGCACTGGTGAGGCCCCACTTGGAGTATTGTGAGCAGCTTTGGGCCCCTTATCTTAGAACGGATGTGCTGACACTGGAGAGAGTTCAAGGGAGGTTCACAAAAATTATTCCAGGATCGAATGGCTCGTCATATGAAGAGTGTCTGATGGCTCCGGGCCTGTATTCACTGGAATTCAGAAGAATGAGAGGTGACTTTATTGCAACCTATCGAGTGGTGAAAGATCTTGATAGAGTAGATGTGGAGAGGATGTTTCTTATGGTGGGAGTGTCTAAGATCAGAGGACACAGCCTCAGAATAGAGGGATGTCCTTTTAGAATGGAGATGAGGAGGAATATCTTTAGCCAGAGAGTGGTGAATCTGTGGAATTCTTTGCCATGGGCAGCTTTGGAGGCCAAATCTTTTTGTATATTTAAAGCAGAGGTTGATAGATTCTTGACTGGTTGGGGCGTGAAGGGATACAAGGGAGAAGGCAGGAAATTGGGTCTGAGGGGGAAAATGGATCAGCCACAATGAAATGGCAGAGCAGATTCGATGGGCCAAATGGCCTAATTTTGCTTCTATATCTTATGGTCTTATGACTGCCCTCCACCTGGATTTGTGAATGCCCTGCTTGGCCAGGCCCAGGAGCTGGCCAACCAGGAGATCCCCCTGAGCAACTGTTTCCCCAGATGAGTTAATAAGCTTCTTTCTTCAATAAAGAAATCCTTTTTCAAACGAGAGCAAACATTACAAGAAACCTTATCAAACAGGATTAATATCTAAAATTCGATGTGTGTACTTCGGTTTGTTTGGAGTGTTTAAATATTAAATGCATTCCCAAGGACAGAAAGCAAGCATCTAAAAGAAATTCTTTAGCCATCCTGTAAATCTGTCAGGAGTCTGTTCGTTGCTTCAAAGTCCCAGCGGTGTGTCAGTAAATCACAAAAATCCTAATGCTGCGGCAGGCTGTGTCAGCTCTGTAAATCTGCTCGTGTGGGGTTTGAATAAAGCAGGGAATTCACCAGGAAGACTTCAATTACGTTGTAACACTGCACATCCCACACAGTGTACACTGAACAAAGTGGCAAGGAGAGTGGCCCAGATAAATCTCAGAAACAGAATTCAGGTTTATTTTCACTGACAGATCGTACAGCAGAACCCAGGGAGGGGGGTAGTGTCTCTGGTGAAGGGGCTTCTCGTACCCATTCTTGTATCTTTATTTATTGAGATACAGGCCCTTCCAAAGCTTTAGGCCGCACCATGCAGCAATCCCCCAATTTAACCGTAGCCTAATCACAGGACAATTTCCAATGACAATTCACCTACCAACCGGCACGCCTTTGGACTGTGGGAGGAAACCGGGGCACCCGATGAAAACCATGTGTCACGGGGAGAACGTACAAACTCCTTACAGGCAGCTCACTCATCTTTGGGCCCCACAAGACACTCAGCTCTCACCTGTGGCTCCAAGTAGCTGTTTGCATGTGACAGCCACCCCACCCCGATACACCACCTCGACAGGCAGGCTACACCAGGGGAGGGTAGCTGCCAGGTCTTTTATCCCAGTGAGACAGGGACATGGCTGTCCTCGCATGCAAAGTCAGAATATGTGATGAAGTCTGTTGTTCTTGTGGCAGTAGTACATTGCAATACATGATAATAAAAATTGTAAATTACAGTAAATATATATACATTTCGTGGGTCCAATGTCCATTCAGAAATCAGATGGCAGAGGGGAAGAAGCTGTTCCTGAATCTTTGAGTGTGTGTCTTCAGGCTTCTGTACCTCCTCCCTGATGGTAGCAATGAGGACAAGGCATGACCTGGGTGATAGTGGTCCTTAATGTTGGATGCCTCCTTTTTGAGGCTCCTTGAAGATGTCCCGGATGCAAGGGAGGCTAGTGCCCAAGTCGGAGTTGATTGAGTTCACAATTTTCTGCAGCTTGTGCAGTAGACCCCTTCCACCACCCACCCCATACCAGACGGTGATGCGTCCAGTCAGAATGCTCTCCATGGTACATCTGTAGGAATTTGTGAGTGTCTTTGGTGACACACCATATCTCCTCAAACAGGTTGGAAGGATGAGATCTACGGTGAGATCCAGGGGCCAGGAAGGCGATACTGAACACTCCGTGGAGAGCGAAGGGCATGATGAGGCACAGAAGATGTCATGATCATGCACTGCAACGAGGAAGTCCCTAGTTTTGATGACTATTTTGTACCACTGGACCTGGACTTCCAAGGTTGAGAGAGTGGAACCGTCCCAGGGCAAGGGCTTTTCCACTTTAAAAACTCTCCCACACAGGTCTCCTGTTATCGTCAGACACAACAGACAACCAACAACATTACAGTACAACACATAAAATGTACTGAGAATGATATTAATAATAACATTTATAGATTACTTTTCATATAGACAACGTAGTTCAAAGTGATTTACAGTGGGATAAAGTTCAAACATGAAAATAAAAGAAAGGTATTCATTAAAAGCAAGGTTAAATAAATAGATTTTGAGCTGCTGTTTAAAGTGTCAACAGAGTCTGTATCCCTTATAGTTTTAGGTATTGAATTTTACAGTAGTTCTAAAAAGCTGACCTGCCAATTACCTCTTGAGAGAGATTGTTTAAATTTAAGAGTCCAGCAGAAGACCTGAGAGCTGAATCAGGATTAATAAGGAAACAGATATCCATCCAGGCCATGCTCTCCACCCTCAAGGTGGAGGAACAGTACCTTAAATTGTGTCTGGGTAGCTTCCAACCTGATGGCATGAATATCAATTTCTCCATCTGGTAAAACAAAATTCTCCCCCCTCCCCTCTTCCTCTATTCCCCACTCTGACCTTTTATCTCTTCTCCCCTGCCTATCACTTCTCCATGAGTCCCCGCCTCTTTCCCTTTCTCCTATGGTCCACTCTCCTTTCCTATCAGATTCCTTCTTCTCCAGACCCTTACCTTTCCCACCCACTTGGCTTCACTTATCACCTTTCCAGCTAGCCTCCTTCCCCTCCCCCCAGCTTTTTATTCTGTCATCTTCCTTCTCAGTCCCGAAGAAGGGTCTTGGCGGAATGTTGACTGTTTATTCATTTCCTCCAGCATTTTGTGCATGTCTCTTCTCACTGCTGCCAACAGGAAGAAGGTACAGGACTTCACATCCCACACCACCAGGTTCAGGAACTGTTATCACCCCTCAACCATCAGGCTCCTGAACCAGCGTAGATAACTTCACTCAACCCAACCCCGAACTGACTCCATAGCTTATGGGCTCACTTTTAAGTACACTACAACGCATGTTCTTGATGCTTATTGCTTGTTCATTTATTAGTATTATTTTTCTCCTTTTGCATTTGCACAGTCTGTCATCTTTGGCACACTGGTTGCTTGTCTGTCCCGTCGGGTGTGGTCTTTCATTGATTCTAGTGTGTTTCTTTGTATTTAGCAAGAATGAATCTCAGATCTATATATGGTGACATATATTTACCTTGATAATAAATTTACTTTGAACTTTGATAATAAGAAATATATATATTTAAAACATTAAATCAATAGTGCAAATAGAGATCAAAAAATAGTGAGGTAGTGTTTATGGGTTCATTGTCCATTTAGAAATCTGAACTGGATAGACAGCTGACCGGATATGGAATGGGGGAACATGCACCATGTGGACTGTAGTTCAAAGTTCAAAGTAAATTTTATTATCAGAGTACATACAACCCTGAGATTCATTTTCCTGTGGGCATATTCAGGAAATCCATAGACTAGTAACTATAACAGGATCAATGAAAAATCAACCAGAGTGCAGAAGATAACAAACTGTGCAAATACAAATATAAATAAATAGCAATAAATAACGAGAACATAAGATAACAAGATAAAAAATCCTTAAAGTGAGATCATTGGTTGTGGGAATACCTCAATAGATAAGTGCAGTTATCCTCTTTTGTTCAAGAGCCTGATGGTTGAGTGGTAGTAACTGTTCTTGAACGTGATGGTGCAAGTCCTGAGGCTTTTGCATCTTCTACCTGATGGCAACAGTGAGAAAAGAGCATGGCCTGGGTGGTGAGGATTTTTGATGATGGATGCTGCGCTGCTACGACAGCGTTTCATGTAGATGTGCTCAGTGGTTGGGAGGGGTTTACCTGTGATGTACTGGGCCGAATCTACTGCCTTTTGTAGGATTTTCTGTACAAGGGCATTGGTGTTTCCACACCAGGCTGTGATGCAGCTGGTCAATATACTCTCCACTGCATAGCTATGGAAGTTTGTCAAAGTTTCTGATGTCATGCCGAATATCTGTCGTGCTTTGTTTGCATATTACATTTATTATTATTACACTTTTAACTTGCACTGGACACTTATAACTTGATTTTAACTGACATGTGGCTGTTGTGGTTTACTATTTATTGTTATGTTTATTATTTAGTGTTGCGTTTTTGATGTTATGATTGCACTGCTCCTGGGAAACGCTGTCTCATTCTGCCCTGCAGAGCTGATGTGCGGTTAGAATGACAATAAAGTTTTTTGAATCTTGAATCTTATAAGATGGGTCCCATGTATTGGCTGCAGAACACTCCGATACTTTGTTGTGAAGGATGTTTCAGAAGACAAGGTCTCTGTGGACATGGAATGGGGCGATATGGACCATGTGGACTGTATTTCACATTGTAGTGCCTGTAGAACACTCAGATATAGTCTTGTGAAGGATGCTTCAGAAGACCAGGTCTCTGTGGCTGTTATTTTAGAGTACTGATGACATTTCAAATTTCTACAGATGTATTGTGGAGAATATTCCAGCTGATATGGAGTGGCCACTGAACAGGAATGAGAAGAAGCTGCAGAAAGTTGCAATCCCTGCTAGCTCTATCATGGGCACCAGCCTTCCCACCATCCAGGATGTCTTTAAAAGGTGTTGCCTCAAAAAGGGACATGTCTCATTAAGGACCCCATCACCCACGGCATGCCTCTTGTGGCAGTAGAGGAGACTGTGGCCAGACTGTCAGAATGAGAATAGGAAGCTGAATTGAAATAGGTGGCCGCCGGGAGATCTTAACTTTTGTGGCAGATGGAGCGAAGGTGATCGGCAGGTTTCAGGGTCCTGGAAATCAACAGCTCTGAGGATCTCTCCTGGGACCAACACATCGATGTAGTCACAAGGAAGGCAGGACAGCGGCTGTATTGCAGCAGGAGCTTGAGGAGATTTGGAATGCCACCAAAGGCACTCGGCAAGTTTCTACAGATGTACTGTGGAGAGCATTCTAACTGGCTGCATCAACGTCTGGTATGGGCAGGGCTACAATATAGGATTGAAGTAAGCTGCAGAGAGTTGTAAACTCAGTCAGCTCCATCATGGGCTCTAGACTCCGTAGGATCCAGAACATCTTCAAGGAGCGATGCCTCTAAAAAAATGGCATCCATCATGAGGGACCCCCACCGCCCAGGACGTGCCCACTCCTCATTGCTGTGATCAGGGAGGAGATACAGGAGCCTGAAGACACACACTCAACAATTCAAAACCAGCCTCTTCCACTCCACCATCAGATTTCTGAATGGACATTGAACCCATGAACACGACCTCAGTCATTTATTTATTGAGATACAATGTGGAACAGGCCCCCCCCCCACCCCTTCAAGCTGCATTGCTTGGCAATCCCCGATTTAACCCCAGCCTAATCACGGGACAATTTACATTGACCAATTAACCTACCAATTGGAATATGTCTTTGGATTGTGGGAGGAAACCAGAGCACCCGGAGGAAACCCATGCAGTCTCAAGCAGAACGTCCAAACTCCTTATAGACAGCGGCAGAATTCCCTCGCTTTTCGTACTACATATTTCAGTTAATTTTCTCTTTTTATATATACTTCCGGTTGTAATTTATAATTTATATTATCATGTACTGCATTGCACTCCTGCTGCAAAACAACAAATTTCACAGCATGTGCCAGCGATAGTAAACCTGACTCTGATTCCAAAGTGGTCCCCCAGTCTACGTCAGGGCTCACTGATGTGTCGGAGGTTGCAAGAGTTTCAGGCTCGGTCAGCTCCACCGTGGGTCAGTGATCCTCCCTACCGCTGAGGACACCTTCAAATGGCAACGCCTCGAAAAGGCAGCCTCCATCATTCAGGGCCCCCATCACCCAGGACGAGCCCTCTTCTGATTGTTACCACCGGAAAGGAAGTACAGAAGTTTTCAGGCACACTTTCAGCGATTCAGGAACAGCTTCTTCCCCTCTGCTATCTGCTCTCCGAAGGGACATTGAACCCAGGAGCACTGTCTCACTAGTTTTTCCTCTCTTTTTACACGACTCATTTTTGTTTGTATTTCTTATTGTAACTTACAGCGATTTTTATGTATTGCACTGTGCCGCTACCAGAAAACAAACAAATTTCACAATATAGGTCAGCAATAATAAATCTTTTTCTGATTCTACAATAAGCAAAGCCAGGCGGGAATCCACAGGGTGGTGGGCATCAACCATAAGCTGGGAGATTCTGTCGCTGCTCTCCTGGTGTCCAGTTGGAGGGTTTTGGTTTGGTGGGACGGGAAGCACTGTATGCAAGGACAGAGGGTCAGGCTGGTGGGCCGGGAGATCCTCCACAGTTCCCTGATACTTAAGAAGGGGATTGAGAGCAGGAAGCCGGTGGTCAAGGACATACTCACCAGCCGACGTTGAATTCCACGTGAGCGTCGAAGAAGCCGACCACTGGGGCGGTTGCCACCTTCCAGCCCTGGATCCGGGCCCGTATCAGCCCCTCCCTCTTGCTGTTCCGCACAATCTTCACCAGGCCGGGGTACCTCTTGTGGATGTACTGGTCCAGGTTAAACTTCAGCTCCACTGAATGGCACAGAGAGTTCACTCGTTCAAGAGAGCAACGCAACACCTCCATTCAACCCAGCCTGACTCCCACCAGACCCCGTCAAAGTCTGCCCGTCGCTGTCTCCCCTCCAGACACCCCATTGTCATCCCCCCCGCCAGACTCCCGGTCACTGTCTCTCCTCCAGACACCCCATTGTCATCCCCCGACAGACTCCCGGTCACTGTCTCCCCTCCAGACACCCCATTGTCATCTCCCGCCAGACTCCTGGTCACTGTCTCCCCTCCAGACACCCCATTGTCATCCCCCCAGACTCCCCATCACTGTTTCCCCTCCAGACACCCCATTGTCATCCCCCCCAGACTCCCCATCGCTGTCTTCCCTCCAGACACTCCATTGTCATTCCCCCCAGACTCCCTGTCGCCACATCCCTGCCAGACATCCCGTCGGCACATTCCTTCCAGAGCACCATCGCCTCGTCCCTGCCAAACTCTCCATCACTGCCTGCCCAGCAGACACCCCATTGCCGTCTCCACGCTAAACTTCCCGTAGCTGCCTCCCTGCCAGGCTCTGTGTCTCTGTTCCAGACTGCCTGGCCCCACCTCCCCACATCTGGCAGAAATGGGCAAAGGTGGCCAGTCCTGTTCAGGGAGCTCTGTGATACAGAAATGGACAAAGATGGCCAGTCCTGTACAGGGAGCTCTGTGATAAGGCGTGCTGTCCTTACCATTGTCGCTGTTGTCGTCAACGAGAATGATTTCCTTGAGCAGGTGGGGGGGCGTGTGGTTCACCACGCTGTGCACCGAGCGAAGGATGACGGAGAGAGCCTCGTTCACGAAGATGAAGACGACGGCGATCTGCGGGAGCTTGGGCAGGTAGGTCATCTGTCGGCATCTTAAAGCAAGAACAAGGAGCCGGTCAGCAGATACAGTGTCTGGTTAAAGACTTGAGTTTATAACCACGACAACATGGTGGTTAGCATGACGCTATTACAGCTCAGGTGTTCGGAGTTCAGAGTTCAATTCCAGCGCTATCTGTGAGGAGTTCGTACTTGCAGTAACAAGGAAGGCATGCCAGGGACTTTACTTTCTGAGAAGGTTAAGGAAGTCCACCCTCTAAATCTTCTGCAGATGTGACTATTGAAAGTATCCTGGCCAGTTGCGTCATGGTCTGGCACAGGGGTTCCCAGCTCTTGTTACGCCCTGGGCCCCAACCATTAACCCGAGAGGTCCATGGACCCCAGGATAGGAACCCCTGGACTCTCCTACGACAGTTCAAATATGGAGGAACACTTAGAAGCTGCAGAGAGTGGGCCAAACCAAGGCGGTGCGGTCCAGACCCCAGAACGTAATGTTCAGAGGGTGATTTAAACACCGTGACAACTGGAAGGGTCAGAAACAGGTCAAATCGAGGTGACAGAGTCCAGGCTCCAAAGTGTATCGAAGCAACTGAACCCGATGTTTGGACGATGATTTAAACACCGCGCCCATCTGGAAAGGTCAGGTACAGGCCGAATCGAGATGGTAGGGTCCAGGCCCCGAAGCAACTGAACCCGATGTTTGGACGATTTAGCTGCAGGACCAGATTGAAAAATTCAGGGGGTCAAAAACAGAGGTGAGGGGCAGTCCGGTTCAGCTCACTGCTCCACTTTGCCCTGAAGTAAAGGTCTGTCAATGGATTCTGTTTGTAGACTTCAGTTCAGAACACTATTTGCTTGCATGATTTTTTTCTCGGCACATTGGGTACAGTATTCCGCAGTCTTTTATTTAATGGGCTCTTTTGGGTTTCTTTGTTTCATGGCTGCCTGTTAGGAGACAAATCTCAAGGTTGTATAATGTATACATACCTTGACAATAAATGTACTTTGAACTTTGTACTATGGACCCAGCCCAGTACACCCGCCAATACAAGCACATCCAGCTCCACTTTCAGAAGTATCTACAGGAGCTGCAGCCTCAAAGAGGGTAACTTCCATCATCCAAGATCCCCACCATCTGGGCCATATCATCTTCTTGCAGGAGGTACAGAAGCCTGAAGTCCCACACCAGGTTCAGGAACAGCTGCTTCTCTTCACTATTCGGTTCTTGAACCAACAGGCACAACCCTAATCACTACCTTGAGTATCAACATGAACACAACTTTAGACCGTAAGCCCATAAGATACAGGAGCAGAGTTTGGCTAGTTGGTTCATCGAGTTTGACATTTTATCATGGCTGATCCTATTTTCCTCTCAGCCCCAGTCTCCTGCCTTCTCCCCGTACCCTAATCAAGAATCCAGCAGCCTCTGCCTCAAATATACCCAATGACTTGGCCTCCACAGCTGCCTGGGGCAATGAATTCCACAGATTCACCACTCTCCGGCTAAAGAAATTCCTCCTCATCTCCATTCTAAATGGACGTCTCTCTATTCTGAGGCTGTGTCCTCTGGTCTTAGACTCCCCCACCATAGGAAACATCCTCTCCACATCCCCTACTGGGATACAGCTTAGAATAAGCCATCCACCCTTCAAGCCAGACTGCCCAGCAACTCCCTCCCCACCAATTTTTAATCCTAGCCTATTCACAGGACATTTAAAATGACCACAACCGGTACATCTTTGGACTTTGGGAGGAAACCAGAGCACCCAGGGAAACCCATGCAGTCACAGGGAGAACGTACAAACTCCTTATAGGCAGAGGCAGGAATTGAACGAGGGTCACCTGCACTGTAAGCTGTTGCGCTAACCGCTACGCTACCATCTTTTAACCCCGCAATTATTTTCCTGAACCTCCTTTGAACCCTCTCCAATTCACTTTAATAGATTTTGTTGTTCCAATTCTGCTCTTTCTTGTAAAAATGGTGTTTAATTTCTTTACTACATGTTTTGTGAATGCTGCTTATCTGATGCCCTGATGCTTATGATGCTACTGCTAAGATGTACTCATTGTACCTGTGCCTATAACAATACACCAGATAAATCTCTTCAATCTCTATTCGCAGTTGCTGGGCTGGGATTTGAACCCTCGACCCTGGGTCAATGCTCCAGACCTTTGGCTGCTGATTCCAGTGGCTTCACCTCTAAACTGCGGCACCCTGGTCCTCTCTGAACACAATGCTGATCTTTTGAACGCACCCGAGGGGGACTGATCGACTCTCAGTTTGCCCTCTTCATCCAGAACATGGAACCACGACCACTCCACCAATGCTGCACAGGGAATACTCTTGAATCTTGGCTCAGTTACGATGAGACGGTAGGGACAGAGTTAGGCCAATTGGCCCATCAGTTCTGCTCCACCATTCAATTGTTGGCTGAGTCTTTTTCAACCCCATTCAAAGTTCAAAGCAAATTTATTATGAAAGTACATATGTCACCAGATACAACCCTGAGATTCATTTTCTTGTGGGCATACTCAATAAATCCAGTAACTATGATAGAATAAATGAAAAACTTCACCAACATCAGCATTCAACCGATATGCAAAAGAAAACAAGCTGTGCAAATACAAAAGGAAGAATAATAATAATCAATAAATATCGGGAGCATGAGATGAGGAGTCCTTGAAAGTTGGTTGGGGACACTTCAGTGTTGGGGCGAGTGAAGTTGAGTGAAGTTATCCCCACTGGCTTGAGAGGTTGTTGGTTGAGGGCAGTTTATGTGTTGTGTGTGATATAGTGCTGTGTGGGTGCACTGTGGTCTGGAGAAATGTTTTTCTTTTAGTCATATAGGACCAGAGGGCACAGCCTCGAAATAGAAGGATGTCCCTTTAGAACAGAGATGAAGAGGAGTTTGTTTAGACAGAGTGTGGTGAATCTGTGGAGTGTGTTGCCGCAGGTGACTGTAGAGGCCAAGTCACTGGATGCATTTAAGGCTGAGATTGATAGATTCTTGATTGGTGAGTGAGGTTAAAGGTTACGGGGAGCCAGTTGAGGATCTAATTGCACAAGGAGGTATTGAGGCCAAGATCTTGAAGCTTATTCATTTTTTTTGATGGGATGATGATATTGAATGCCGAGCGATGAAGAACAATGACAAAGGAAGCATGGCAGCACCTCTACTTCCTTAGGAGTTGGCAAAAATTCAGCATGACATCTAAAATTTTGACAAATTCTATAGATGAGTAGTGGAGAGTATATTAACTGGCTGCATCACAGCCAGGTATGGAAACACCAATTCCCTTGAATTGAAAATCTTATAAAAAGCAATGGATACAGCCCAGTCCGTCACGGTAAGGCCCTCCCGCCAATGAGAGTATCTATATGGAGCACTGTCGCGGGAAAGCAGTGTCTATCATCAGGGACCCCCACAACCCAGGACATGGTCTCTCTCACTGCTGCCATCAGGAAGAAGGTACAGGAGCCTCAGAACTCACACCACCAGGTTCAGGAACAGTTATTACCCCTCAACCATCAGGGTCTTGACCTAGAGGAGATAACTTCACTCAACTTCACTTGCCCCATCACTGAACTGTTCCCATGATCTGTAGACTGATTTTCAAGGACTTTTCATCTCATGTTCTCAACATTTATTGCTTATTTATGTATTATTATTCATTTTTATTTTGTATTTGCACAGTTTGTTATCTTTTGCACACTGATTGTCCACTCTATTGGTGTGGTCTTTCATTGGTTCTATTATGATTATTGGATTTGCTGAGTGTGCCCACAAAAAAATTAATGTCAGGCTCAGGTCAGGGTTGTATATGGTGACATAGATGTACTTTGATAATAAATTTAAGGTGAACTTTGAACTTTGTAATGGCACCATGCTAACCGTTATGCTTCCATGGAAGTTACTATGAAAATGTCTTTCATTCCGTCTCAGTTAGTCTTCAACTTTCTATCTGTGTTCCCAGTCCATGAACAGCCCACTAATGCGAAGTGTTTCCCTTTCTTAACCAATCTCGGTCCTGTCTACTTCCAGTTTCCTCTCAGCCTTCTCTGCCCCAGATTTGAAAAAGTGCAGAGAAAATTTATAAGGATGTGGCTGGGACTTGAGGACCTGAGTTATAGGGAAAGGTTAAATAGGTTAGGACTGGAGTTTCGGAGAGTGAGGACAGATTTAATAGAGGTATACAAAATCATGAGGGGTATAGATAGGGTTGGGTGGCAGGGTGGAGAGGTGTAAGGTGCTCCTTCCCTCTACCCCTCTCCAGGTCACCCTTGGGCAAGGTGTAGCACCTGCTTAGACCTTGATCAGGGTCAGGTGAAGCCATGGGAGCAGGTGGTGGACAGTCGTTTGAGGAGCTGGTGCAGATCACAAGTTCTGGTTATGTGACCGCAGACGCTTGGCAGACAATCTCTGAAGAGTATTGATAATGGCTGGGGTCACCTGTCTCGTAAGGACACTGCCTGGAAGAAGGCAACAGCAAACCACTTCTGTAGAAAACTTTGCCAAGAACAATCATGGTCACGAGACCACAACACGGCACATAACGATGATGGTAGATAGGGTAGATAGCTTTTTCCTCTCATGTTGGATGACGCTAGAATTAGAGGTCATGGGTTAAGGGTGAGAGGTGAAATATTTAAGGGGAACCTGAGGGGTAACTCACTCAGAGGCTGATGGGAGTGTGGAACAAGCTGCCAATGGAAGTGATGGACGTGTCCTCCCAGGTGAAGAGAAAGAGGCTGAAGGGAGATTTGATAGAGGTATACAAAATTACGAGGGGTATAAATAGGGAAAGCAGGCAGTCTTTTCCCACTGAGGTTGGGTGAGACTACAACTGGAGGTCATGGGTTATGGGTGAAAGGTGATAAGTTTAAGGGGAACATGAGAGGGAACTTTTTCACTCCTATTGTAATATTTGTAACATCTTCGGAAACAGCTCTATTTCTATCTTCAATATTTTTCCCTTTCAGCGTTCTTTTGAAGACCCTGACCTGCAGTTATACACTGACTTTGGTTCTTTGCGGGAATGGGACCCACTCTCAGGGTTTCACAACTGGCCGTTATTCGATATGCCAAGGATGCGGCCGAAGAGATTAGCTCATCTTCAGAGTTCCGGAATCTCGTGGCTCTGGAGACGGGCGAACCGAGGGTCGGTGTCCCTGCAGGAATCTGGTGTGTCGTGGGAGACAGAAGATCAAAAGTAATGAGCAGGCTGCTGCCTGTGTGCTCAGAGACTTGAATTCTTTGGGCACAGAGCTCAGAAAAAGCGATGCAACGGACTTTTAACATCGTAAACTAGCGAGTTGTTATGTCTCCCCTCTCGCTGTGAATGGAGACACCTCCTTCTCCCTTATTAGGGAGAGAGAGAGCCTGTGGTATGTCAAATACCAGGTGAACGAGTAGTCTTTGGGGTACTGCAAGTATGTGTCTTTTCTGTTGCTTTGCTGCACGCTTGAGTGCTCAGTGGAGGGCCCCGATGCTTTGTTTTGCTGGTGGGGGAGGGGGATTGTTGCTTTGCTGCAGCTTACGCATGGGAGGGGGAGATGGGGGGCTTTAGGGTTCTAACATTTAACTGTCATTCATTCTTTGGGGGCACTCCTCTGTTTTCGTGGATGATTGTGAAGAAAAAGTATTTTAGGATGTATATTGTATACATTTCCCTGACATTAAATACCTTTGAAACCTTTGATTTAAGAGAGATTTGGATGGATAAATGGATGAGGGGTGTGGAGGGCTATAGTCCAAGTGCGAGTCAATGGGACGAGGCAGTAGACCAGAATGTATGGACCAGATGGGCTGAATGGCCTGTTTCTATACTGGAGTGCTCTATGGCTCCATTATCCTAGGAATACAGCCCCATCTGCTCTGCACTAATTGGTCAGCCAAACCCAGCTCTTTCTGTCCACCCCTATCTGCTCTAAGTCCTCCCTCCATGCCGACCACCTTTGACCTTTGACTTCTGACACTTCATCTAATCCTCCACCAAGAGATGACAACCTTGCTGAAGCAAGCAAAATAATTTAAAAATCAAATTGCCTCCTGCGTAATTGCGGTCGTAGCATTTGTTAATTTTTTTTGAACTTTTGGACAAGATGTGGCCTGCTGCCAAAAGGACGTTTAATAGGCAGCTCTCTCCAGTCTTTCAAAGAAAAAAAAACACAACCCACTCAGCATCATAGTACACAACACGGTAGTCTGCTCTGAGCATCAATGAGAAATGTTTTGAAAATATTCTCCCACATTGATTATTATTTGTTTCTGATGCGCAAACGTTTTAATTTTGTTTATGAATAGAACACACATTGGAGAGACAGGACAACACAATGTGTCAAAGAGTCGGCTACACTGCTGGAAACAGGCCTTACGGCCCAACTCCTCCATGTCAACCAGATCTTCAACTGAACTAGTACCATTTGCCCACATTTGGCCCGTATCAAACATGATATGGTACAAAGAAAACACAACTGTGGTGATGAGAGGGTGTACAGGAGCAAGGAATATCAGCTAGTTGAGTGGTGTCACAGTAACAACCTTGCATTCAGCATCAGAAAAACTGATTGTGGACATCAGAGAGGGTAAGATGAGAGAACACACACCAGTTCTCAGAGAGGGATCAGAAGTGGAAGGGGTGAGCAGTTTCAGATTCCTGGGTGTCAATATCTCTGAGGAACTATCCTAGGTCCAACATATCGACACGGCTACAAAGAAGGCACGACAGTGGTAATATTTCATTAGAAGTTTGAGGAAATTTGGTATGTCACCTAAAACACTTGAAAACTTCTACAGAGGTACCATGGAGGGTATTCTGACAGGCTGCATTACCATCTGGAATGGGGGAGTGGGGGCTTCTGCACAGGATCAAAATAAGCTGCAGAGGGTTGTAAACTTAGTCAGCTCCATTATGGCACCAGCCTCCCCAGCACCCAGGACATGGCCTCTTCTCATTGCTACCACCAGAAGCCTGAAGACACACACTCAGCGATTCAGGAACAGCTTCTTCCCCTCTGCCATCCGATTACTGAATGGACATTGAACCCATGAACACTACCTCACTACTTTTTTATTTCTGTTTTTGTACTACTTAATTAATTTAACTATTTAATATATATACTTACTGTAATTCACATTTTTATATTATTATGTATTTCAATGTACTGCTGCAGCAAAGTTAACAAAATTCACAACACATGCCGGTGATATTAAACCTGATTCTAATTCTGATTCTGATACTGCTCTTAACCAGGGGTTCCCACCCCAGATATCCCACCTCTCCCGGAAGTTCCGGGAGTCTCCCGCATATTAATAGTGGCTCCCTGATGCCCGCAAGTTGTATACAATGTCACAGAAATCAATTTTTTTGAGAGCAAGCGAGTTAGAGAAAGCAAGAGTGTGAGAGCGACCATGAGAGAGAGCGCGAGTGAGCGAGAGCGCACCATGGCAGAATGTTCCAAAAAAAGAAAATATAAAACGTACGTCACCCCAGACTACACTAAAGTGTACCCCTGCCTTATAGGGGTCAAAATAATGACAGTGTTGCTTGCTGCACTGTTTGCAACAGTGACTTTTCTATTGCCCATAGTGGGTTAAGACTGTAAAAGACATGTTGAGGTGAGTTTAACAGGTGTCATTCGTTCATTAGCATAGCTAACATTATTTAAGCTAGCTAGCTAGCTGCTAACGAGCTACTCTATTGCAAACATCCCACCTGTCCCGGAAGTTCCAGGAGTCTCCTGCAAATCGATGGTGCTACCTCCCTGAAATGAGTTTTTACAGGGTGGGATGTCTGCCATCCCTTTCTATGCCATGGACCAATACCAGTAAGCAAGGAATCATTTAACCGCAGCTAGGGAAGCCCTGCTCTAAACCTTTTCACTCCATGTACCTGTTCAAGTGTCTTTTAATGGTGTTTGTGTACCTGCCTCAACCACCTCCTCTGGCAGCTCGTTCAATAGACAGACCACAGTCCGGCTGAAAAAACTCCCCCTCAGGTTCTTACTTCCTAAAAGGTACAGAGGCCTCAAGCCTCACACCACCAGGTTCAGGAATAGTTATTACCTTCAACCATCAGACTCCGTGCTCACTCACCCCATCACTGAACTGTCCTCACTATAGCAACACACATCAAAGTTGCTGGTGAACGCAGCAGGCCAGGCAGCATCTCTAGGAAGAGGTGCAGTCGACGTTTCAGGCCAAGACCCCTCGTCCTGACGGCCTGAAACGTCGACTGCACCTCTTCCTGGAGATGCTGCCTGGCCTGCTGCGTTCACCAGCAACTTTGATGTGTGCTGCTTGAATTTCCAGCATCTGCAGAATCACTGAACTGTCCTCACTATAGGCTCACTTTCAGGCACTCCTCATCTCATGTTCTTGATATTTATTGCTTATTTATTTATTATTATTATTATTTCCTTTTTTCTTTCCTGTTTGCAAAAGAAACTCCCCCTTCCCCCACTCTCCCTTCCTTTTGAACCCTGAAGAAGGGTCTCAGCCTGAAGTGTCCATGTTTATTCCTCTCCATAGACTCTGGCCTGACCTGCTGAGTTCCTCCAGCATTTTGTGTGTGTTATATCTGCAGAACCTTTTGTGTTAATAATAAACCAATACTGAAATATTGATGTCTAAACTGACCGGGCCGTGTGAGATCCCTCCGGGTATGCTGAGGTGACGCTGCCTGGCCAGTTCACTGTCTCTCTTGCTGCGCTCAATCACAATTGGAAAACTTTGCAAAGCAAACAGTACGACGTCTCTCTACAGCGCTGTCAACATCCCGAGTCTAATTACACACTGTGCTTTCTCAATTAGGAACACCCAGCTCCACACAGAATAAATAAAAGTCAACGGATGACAGATGCTCTGCCCCAGCCTCTCGCCTCGTGCGTGTAAACTGGCGAAGGAAATGGTTTAATGAGCCGTGGTGTCCGCTCCCCGCCAAGCGACTGCAGTCACCAAGGCCAAGCAAGGGAGCGAGTAAAATCTGCAGAGACGGGGGCGGGGGGGGGGGGTTTGCTTCCTGTGTCTTGTGGCTGTTTCACTGACTATACTGAACCTCCTCGTCCTTAGGGATTTATACAAGCAAATTCAAACAAGTTCTCGACAAGGGGTCAGCTGTGGAAAGGGAGAACAAGTTGTCAACATCCTGAAAGATCCTGGCCCAACACGTTACATCAGCATGAAGTAAAGTAAATTTATTATCAAATTTATTATATTTACAAACCCATGAGATTCATTTTCTTGTGGGAATACTCAATAAATCCATAATAGAATAATAACCCTAATAGAATCAATAAAAGATGCACCAACGTGTGTATTCAACCAGTGTGCAAAAGACAGCAAACTGTGAAAATACAAAAAGAAATAATCATAATAAATAAACAATAAAAATTGAGAACATGAGTCCATAGGTTGTGGAAACAGTTCAGTGTTGGGGTGAGTGAAGTTATCCCCTCTGGTTCAAGAGCCTGATGGTTGACAATAGACAATAGACAATAGGTGCAGGAGTAGGCCATTTGGCCCTTCGAGCCAGCACCGCCATTCACTGTGATCATGGCTGATCATCCACAATCAGTATCCAGTTCCTGCCTTATCCCCATAACCTTTGATTCCGCTATCTTTAAGAGCTCTATCCATCTCTTTCTTGAAAGCATCCAGAGACTTGGCCTCCACAGCCTTCTGGGGCAGAGCATTCCATATATCCACCACTCTCTGGGTGAAAGTTTTTTCCTTAACTCCATTCTAAATGGCCTATCCCTTATTCTTAAACTGTGACCTCTGGTTCTGGACTCACCCATCAGCGGGAACATGCTTCCTACCTCCAGCATATCCAATCCCTTAATCATCTTATATGTTTCAATAAGATCCCCTCTCAGCCTTCCAAATTCCAGAGTATACAAGCCCACTCGCTCCAATCTTTTGACATATGACAGTCCCACCATCCCAGGAACCTTGCGAACCTACGCTGCACTCCCTCAATAGCAAGAATGTCCTTCCTCAGATTTGGAGACCAAAACTACACACAGTACTCCAGGTATGGTCTCACCAGGGCCCTGTACAGCTGCAGAAGGACTTCTTTGCTCTTAGACTCAATTCCCCTTGTTATGAAGGCCAGCATGCCATTAGCTTTCTTCACTGCCTGCTGTACTTGCATGCTTGCTTTCAGTGACTGATGTACAAGAACACCTAGATCTCGTTGTACTTCCCCTTTTCCTAACGACTCTATTTAGATAATAATCTGCCTTCCCGTTCTTACCACCAAAGTGGATAACCTCACATTTATCCACATTAAACTGCATCTGCCCACTCACCCAGCCTGTCCAAGTCACCCTACATTCTCATAACATCCTCCTCACATTTCACACTGCCACCCAGCTTTGTGTCATCGGCAAATTTGCCAATGTTACTTTTAATTCCCTCATCTAAATCATTAATATATATTGTAAACAGCTGTGGTCCCAGCACTGAACCCTGCGGTACCCCACTCCGCCTGCCATTCCGAAAGGGACCCATTAATCGCTACTCTTTGTTTACTGTCAGCCAGCCAATTTTCAATCCATGTCAGTACTCTGCCCCCAATACCATGTGCCCTAATTTTGCCCACTAATCTCCTATGTGGGACTTTATCAAAGGCATTCTGAAAGTCCAGGTACACTACATCCACTGGCTCTCCCTTGTCCATTTTCATAGTTACATCCTCAAAAAATTCCAGAAGATTAGTCAAGCACAATTTCCCCTTCATAAATCCACGCTGACTCAGACCGATCCTGTTACTGCTATCCAGATGTGTCATAATTTCATCTTTTATAATTGACTCCAGCATCTTTCCCACCACCAACGTCAGGCTATCCGGTCTATAATTCCCTGTTTTCTCTCTTCCTCCCTTCTTGAAGACAGGGACAACATTTGCCACCCTCCAATCCACAGGAACTGATCCTGAATCTATAGAACATTGGAAAATGATTACCAATGCGTCCACGACTTCTAAAGCCACCTCCTTAAGTACCCTGGGATGCAGACCATCAGGTCCTGGGGACTTATCAGCCTTCAGACCCAACAGCCTATCCAACACCATTTCCTGCCTAATATAGGTTGAGGGGTGATAACTGTTCCTGAACCTGGTGGTGTGAGTCCTGGGGCTCTTGTGCCTCCTTCCAAATGGCTGAGGGGTGATAACTGTTCCTGAACCTGGTGGTGTGGGTCCTGAGGCTCCTGTACCTCTTCCTGATGGTTGAGGGGTAATAACTGTTCCTGAACCTGGTGGTGTGAGTCCTGGGGCTCTTGTACCTTCTTCCTGATGGCTGAGGGGTGATAATAACTGTTCCTGAACCTGCTGGTGTGGGACCTGAGGCTCCTGTACCTCCTTCCTGATGGCTGAGGGGTGATAACTGTTCCTGAACCTGGTGGTGTGGGTCCTGGAGCTCCTGTACCTCTTCCTGATGGCTGAGGAGTGATATCTGTTCCTGAACCTGGTGGTGTGGGTCCTGGGGCTCCTGTACCTCCTTCCTGATGGCAGCAGTGAGAAGACAGCATGGTCTGGGGATGGGTATCCCTGATAATGGACGCTGCTTTGCTGTGACAGCGATCCATGTCGATGAGTTCAGTAGTGGGGAGAGCTTTACCCATGATGTACTGGGCTGGAATCACTACCTTTTGTAGGATTTTGTATACAAATGTATTGGTGTTTCCACACCAGGTTGTGATGCAGACGGACTTCATATCACTTCACACAGTGATATCTTTCACTTCCACTGCACCTTCCTGGGTGTTTCATATGATTGGTACTTGGTGAAATGAAAATTATTCTGAAGCCTAGAGTAACAATTCAAACCTCCCAATGATATCTAAAATATAATATCAATTAATAATCAGGAATTTAACACAAAAGCACAGTTGGTCTTAGCAACAATAAGCCATTTCTAACTTTCACAGTTATCTTGACTGTTCCTTGTCACTTCTAAACTTCTAAAAGTACTTTTAAAAAAGAGTCTCATGAAAGGTCTCAGCCTGAAACATTGACTGTTTCAGAATCAGAATCAGAATCAGGTTTAATATCACTGGCATAGGTCGTGAAATTTGTTAACTTTACAGCAGCAGTACAATGAAATACACACTAATAGAAAGAAAAATCATGAATTACAGTAAGTGCAGTATATCAAATATTTAATTAAATAGGTAGTGCAAAAAAAGTAGTGAGGTGGTGTTTGTGGGTTCAATGTCCATTCAGAAGTCGGATGGCAGAGGGGAGAAGCTGTTCCTGAATCGTTGAGTGTGAGTCTTCAGACTTCTGTACCTCCTCCCTGATGGTAGCAATGAGAAGAGGGCATGTCCTGGGTGGTGGGGGTCCTTGATGATGGATGCCGCCTGTTTGAGGCATTGCTCCTTGAAGGTGTCCTGGATAGTCCCTGTCCTGTCCCATCACTCCCTCCCTCCCAAATTCCTCTCCCATCACCCCTCCCTCCGAAATCCCTGTCCTGTAACACCCCTCCCTCCCAAATCCCTGTCCCATCACTCCCTCTCCCCCAAATCCGTAATCCATCCCCCCACCCAAATCCCTGTCCCGTCACCTCCTCCCAAAGTTCTGTCCCATCACCCCCTCCAAAGTTCCTCTGCAGTCTCCCTTTTACCTGCCCACCCCTCCCCACTGAGTAGGAATTGTCTGACAAGTTACTTTTTCGGCCGGTAGTCAGGGATGGTTCGATCGAGCGAGATCCGGTCACTCAGTTGGGCGTTGTAGCCATAGTCCTCATACTTGGCATCAAGCTCTTGGCTGTCGTCTCTCAATGTGGCTGCCATTCCCCCCTGCCCAAGGCCCCCTGGCCCTTCCATCAGTCCGATCGGCTTAGCGAGACCTGAACGGGACAAGAGACAGAGATCAATCAATGCTCAGAACCCTCCAAAAGCAGAAAGGAAAGGCTTGTAATCTGATATCGTCTCTTGGGTTCCCTCAAAGCAGTGCTTTCTGCAGTGTAGTTACAGAGACAGAACAGTCTAGCAAGGAGATCGGCCCTTTGGTCCACAAAGTTGTGCCAAACTCATTAAACGGGTAATTAAATTCTCTCAACAACCTGGTATGTATCCCATCAGGCCCTGGGGACTCGTCCACCTTAATATTCTTTAGAAGACCAGCGCTACCTCCTCCTTTATTGCAAACTTCACTGGCCCATTAAAATGTTTCCACAACCTACAGACTCTTCATCTCATGTTCTCAATATTTAATGCTTTCTTTATTTAATATTATTATTTCTTTCATTTCTGAATCTGCACAGTTTGCTATATTTTGCACTCTGGTAGAACATCCAAGTTACTGTGGTCTTTCATTGATTCTATTATGGTTATTGGATTTATTGAGTATGCCTACAACAAAATGAATCTCAGAGTTGTATATGGTGTCATATACAGTCCTGTGCAAAAGTCTTAGGCACATATATATAGCTAGGGTGCTACAGATTTTTGCACAGTAATGCAGTCATTTGATATATTTCACGCAAAAAGAAACAAATTTCACGACGTACGTGATAAACCTCATTCAGATATACTGTAGCTGGCTCGACAGCACGCGGATGAGTGAGGCTGAAAGGGCCTGCTTCCACGATGTAGGGCTTTGTGATCCTCAGAGAAAGTGTTCGCAGTCACCGGGACTTCTGGCGGAGGAGGTGGGGGAAAAGGTGTTTCCCTCAGGAGCCACAGATTGCAAAGGGAAGTTAGTACACAAAGGAAGCAGGTGAGGTATGATTCAAGATTCAAAGATTCAAAGTAAATTTATTATCAAAGTTATCAAAGAATGTATAAATTATACAACCTTGAGAATTGTCTGTTCACAGGCAGCCACAAAGCAAGAAACCCAAAAGAACAGAATTAAAAAAAAATAAAGACCAACACCCAATGTGCAAAGAGGGGAAAAAAAACCCACAAATCATACCAACAACAGAAGTGAGCAAAAACATTCTGAACCAAAAGGGGTCCTTAGATACGAACCCTGGGGCCCCCCAGACTAGGCCCAAAGCCTCAGTCTCAGTTCACTATATTAGCTGGACAAATCGGCGTGAAGCTCACAGACACGAAGCACCACAACCGGGGCAGTCTCACAGCCTCGGTGTCGTGGGGGAGCAAGCAAAATGCATCGGTCATAGACCACACTGCCTAGCAATTCACTCTGGGTCTAGATTTCGCTGCCCAGGCCGAAGCCATTCTCGACCTCTCCAACTTCGCGCCGGGGTTAGTGGGACAGGCATTGAAAGTCCTCTGCCTTGACTTCTCCTCTCTGAATCGTTCACCCCATCGGCGTCGATTTTGCAGCGCACCAGCATGGCTCATCTCTCGAAATCACTTTGCCTCTTCATTGTTTGCAGTGATATTTGACCACAGTTTTCTTCAGAAAAGGTGTTATTAGCAGTGTAGATATCAGAAAACTGTTCTCAAACGCTGTGATCTGGGGCAGTGGGAACAGTTAACAACGACGTTCAAAATGGAGCTGGATGACTTATTACAAAAGAGAAGTAATGCCAGCAGCTGTGGGATTAATTCTGGGCGAGGGGGGATGAATTGGACAGGAGTGAGATGTCAGTAATCTCCCGGGCTGCGCCTTGCTTCAGCTCTGCGCGTCTAAAAGTGCATGTCTGCTTTATTCTCAAATGCACATAACTTGCACGGCAGGAATTTCACAGGAAGCTGTGGAGTTATTGAGTCACAGCCTGGTATGAGAACACCAGTGCCTTTGAACAGAAAATCCTACAAAAGGTAGTGGATGCAGCCCAGTCCATCGTGGGTAAAGCCCTCCCAAGCACTGAGCATATGTACACAGAGTGCTATCACAGGAAAGCAGCATCCTTCATTAGGAACCCCACCACTCAGGACATGCTCTCTTCCTACTGCTGCTTTCAGGTAGAAGGTACAGGAGCCTCAGCACTCGCACCACCAGGTTCAAGAACAGTTACTACCCCTCAACCATCAGGCTCTTGAACAAAAGGGGATAACTACACTCATTTGTCCCATCATTGAAATGTTCCCGCAACCAATGATCTCACTTTAAGGATCCTTTAACTCAATCTTAGCATGGACTAGAAGGGCTGAGATGGCCTGTTTCCGTGCTGTAATTGTTAATTGTTATATGTCCTCATTACTTACTGCTATTTATTTAGATTTGCATTTGCCCAGTTTGTTGTCTTCTGCATTCTGGTTGATCTTTCACTGATCCTGTTATAATTATTATTCTATAGATTTACCGAGTATGCCCACAGGAAAATGAATCTCAGGGTTGTAAATGGTGACATATATGTACTGTAGTTTGATAATAAAATTTACTTAGAAATTTGGACTTCATGTCTTGTATACCCCTATCAGGTCCCCCTCAACTTCCTGCATTCTTAATCCACCTCCTTCCCTGCATCTCATGTGTCTGACTCCAGGAGCCATGCACTCTCTCTCTCTCTCTCCCCTTTCTTCCCCGGTCTCCACCCTTGCCCAGTGCTCAAGGATGCAGCTCATTTACAAGAAATTGAGGAACGTTTGATGGCTTGAAGCCTGTACTCACTGGAATTCAGAAGAAGGAGGGGGAATCTTATTGAAACCTATTGAATATTGAAAGGCCTTGGTAGAATGGATGTTTCCTATAATGGGGGAGTCTAGGACCAGAGGAAAACCTCAGAATAGAGGGACATCCATTTAGAGCGGAGATGAGGAGTAACTTCTTTAGCCAGAGTGGTGAATCTGTGGAAATGGTTGCCACAGGCAGCTGTGGAGACCAAGTTATCAGGTATATTTAAGTGATTGATAGATTCTTAATTGGTCAGGGCATGAAGGGATACGGGGAGAAGGCAGGAGACTGGGACTGAGAGGGAAAATGAATCAGCCATGATTAAATGGCAGAACAGACTCAATGGGCAAATGGCCTAATTCTACTCCTATGTCTTATGATCTTATGGTCTGACTCATTTGTTCCTACGCTCGGCATCTCTACCTATACATCAAAGGATTCCGTCTGCCACTCTCAACTTTTCTCAACTGTTCCCACTGCTTCTCTCTCCCTCCCCCTCCCACTCCCTCTCTTCCTCTCTCCCGCCTCTCCCTCTCCCTGTCTCTCTCCTCCTTTAATCAGTTAGATTTGCTTTTCTTATCCCCTACGCCCCTCCCCAATCTTCCTTCCTGCGTGAGTTCAAACTCCACTGCGTTAAGAACCAAATGCCAAGCAAAACTAGGCAGGTATGCACCAGAGATGCAAAGAAGTTCTTCAGACGCTGGAAAGCTTGAGCAGCCCCCACAGACAAAATACTGGAGGCAGTATCTATGGAGGGGAATGAGCAATTGACGTTTTAGGGCAAGACCCTTCATCAGCACAGGAAAGGAAGAGGGCAGAAGCCAGAATAAAAGGTAGGGGAGGCAAAGGAGTACAAGGTGGCAGGTGATTGGTGAGGAAGGGGAGATGCAGATGGGGAGAGTAGGAATGATGCAAGAAGCTGGGAGGTGATTGGTAGAAGAGGTAAAGGGCTGAAGAAGGAATCTGATAGAAGAGGATTATTGAAGCATTGAAAGACTTAATTAGTGTGGATGTGTAGAGGATGTTTCCAATAGTGAGTTTGGGACTGGAGAGCACAGCCTCAGAATACAAAGGTGTCCCTTTAGAAAAGAGATGACAAGTAAACTAATTTACACACTTCCTTTGTTCCCTACTCTGACCTTTTACCTCTACTCACCTGCCTATTACTTTCCCCTGGGTCCCCTCCTCCTTCCCTTTCTCCTATAGTCCACTCTCCTCTCCTATCTTATTTCTGCTCCAGCCCTTTACCTTTCCCAACCACCTGGCTTCACCTATCACTTTCCAACTATCCTCATCCCCCTCCCCCTACCTTTTAATTCTGGCATCTTCCCCCTTCCTTTCCAGTCTTGAAGAAGGGTCTCAGCCTGAAACGTCGACTGTTTATTCATTTCCAAAGATGCTGCCTGACCTGCTGAGTTCCTCCAGCATTTTGTGTGTGTTGCTTTGGATTTCCAGCATCTTCTGACTTCCTCGTGTTTATGACAAGAAATTTCTTTAGTCAGGGAGTGATGAACCTGTGGAATTCATTGTCACAGATGTCACAGGGTATTTTTAAAGTGAAGGTTGATAGGTTCTTGATTACTCAGAGTGTCAAAGGTTACGGGGAGAAAGCAGGAGAATGGGGTTGAGAGGGATAAGAAATCGGCCATGATAGAATGGACGAGCAGACTCAATGGGCCAAATGGCCTAATGCTACTCTTATGAGTTAGCGCATGGCCAAGCGGTTAAGGCATCGGTCTAGTGATCTGAAGGTTGCTAGTTCAAGCCTCAGCTGAGGCAGCGTGTTGTGTCCTTGAGCAAGGCACTTAATCACACAGTGCTCTGCGACGACACCGGTGCCAAGCTGTATGGGTCCTAATGCCCTTCCCTTGGACAACATTGGGGTCGTGGAGAGGGGAGACTTGCAGCATGGGCAACTGCTGGTCTTCCAGACAACCTTGCCCAGGCCTGCGCCCTGGAAACTTTCCAAGGCGCAAATCCATGGTCTCACGAGGCTAACGGGTGCCTCTACTCTTATGAGGGAGAAGCGGTGAACATATCAGCTTGAAGATTTTTCATCATGGCTGAAGCTCCAATGGAGGGTGTTAAATATGAAACAGTAACTTGGTTTCTCTCTCTGTAGATGCTGCCTGACTTGCTGAGTGATTCCAGGACTTTCAGTTTTTCACTTCTTCACTTATGCAAGATGGTTAACATCCTGAAACACCTCACAGACGTGTCTCCCATTTGAAAAGGAGGTATTACACCAGGTTTTGGTGCCAGGCAATCACTTTCTTATTGTCACGGGAGGTACAGTGAAAAACACGTCTTGGAATGGCCCAATTCTACTTCTATGTCTCGAGGCTGTATTTGAAGGGAAGGAGGTGGGGAACTGGAGGGAGGTAATGGGCAGGTCATGAGCTACGCGGCAGAGCCCTCCCAACCACTGAGCACATCTACTTGAAACATAGTCATGGGAAAGCAGCATCCATCATCAGAGACCCCCACCACCCAGGCCATGCTCTTTTCTCACTGCTGGCATCGGGTAGAAGGTACAAGAGCCTCAGGACTCACACCACCAGCTTCAATAACAGTTACTATCCCTCAACCATCAGGCTCTTAAACAGGAGTGGAAAAGTACACTCACTTGCCCATCCATTGCGATGTTCCCTCAACCCGTTATCGCACTTTAATGACTCGTTATCTTGTTACCTCATGTTCTCACTACTTATTGCTATTTATTTATATCTGCATTTCCACAGTTTGTTGTCTTCTAGTTGATCTTTCATTGATTCTGTTATGCTCATTATTCTATTATGGATTTGTTGAATAAAAGCCATTTGTGGAATAATATGCCTGCAGGAAAATGAATCTCAGGGTTGTATATGGCGATGTATATGCACTCCAATAACAAAGTTTACTTTGAGCTTTGAACTTTTAGAGGCTTTGAAACAGCCTCCACCTGATAAGGTTCACTCCCCACTAGCCCTTCTCATCTCCTTCAACTGCAGGACTTGGACGTGTCCAGGACAAAGAAGCTGGCAGGAAAAATCTTTATGGACACTACCTACCCTGCGAGCTGCCTTTTCCAAAAGCTCCCTTCTGGAAAGCGCTATAGGCTTTCAAAACAAACAAAAAAAAATCACGCCATCTTAAAAGCTTCTTCCTTCAGGTAGCTAATTTGATCAACCATTCTAGGTAGCATCTCCCCACCCTCCTCTATCTATTACCTCAGTCCTGCACTGTAAACACTTTAAACCACTTTTGATGATGCTGTTTATATTGCTGGCATTTATGTGTGCAGATTTTATTCCACATCTCCGCCATGGACAGTTCCAAGCTCAGCTGCGAAAGGAGGGGGATCGGGCATGAGGGGAGGGGTAACAACCCCACCCCATAAAAACCCAGAGCTACAGAAACACCAACAGAAGCTCCAAAGTCCTCATCCCTGGAAGAGGGGAGATCGACAGCAGAAAGAAAATTATTCCATATCCGTCCTTTAAGCACTAATCTTATTCACTAAATTTACGTACAGTGCAAAAGTTTTAGGCACACATATACAGTTACCTGTAGCTAGGGTGCCAAAGACTTTTGCACATTGCTGTAGTAATTGTATGTATTTCACTGTACTATTGCAACAAAAGAATCAAATTTCATGCCATATGTGAGTGATGACAAACCTGATTCTGATCTGGGTCTCTATTGTGGACTGAGAGTGGGAAGGGGACAGGGAGAGGGGAATCATGGTTGGGAAAAGGGGAAGGGAGAGGGGAGGGGGTGGAAAGCACCAGTGAGACATTCTGTAATGATCAATAAACCAGTTGTTTGGAATCAAATTACCTTGCCTGGTGTCTCAGGGCTGGGTGTGTCTGCACCCGCATCACCCCCTCCTTACCCTGGCCCCTGGCACTCCTTCTCTGCCACCTGTTCCACACCCCTCCTACGGTGCTCCACCCCCATCATTCCCAACATCCTTTGCTCTCGCCAGATTTACAAACTCGGTCTCCTCTCCATTTTGGCAAATATATACTAGCTATATAGTTCCTCCCGTATTTTGTGTGTGTTGCTCTGGACTTCCAGCATCTGCAGAATCTCTTGTGGTTATTCATTTCCATAGATGCTACCCAACTTGCTGAGTTCCTCCAACATTCTGTGTGTGTTGCTCTGGATTTCCGGCATCTACAGATTTTCTAATGTTTATATCACAAAATTTGTTGTTTTATGGCAGCAGTACATTGCAATGCATAACAATAATAAATTATAGAAATTAAATTAGGTAAATAGAGCAAAAAGAAAATAGTGAGGTAGTATTCATGGATTCAATGTCCATTCAGAAATCGGATGGCAGGGGGGAAGAAGCTGTTCCTGAATCATTGACTATGTGTCTTCAGGCTCCTGTACCTCCTCCCTGATGGTATCAATGAGAAGTGGGCATATCCTAGGTGATGGGAGTCTTTAATGATGGATGCTGCCTTTTTGAGGCATCACGCCTTAGCGATGTCCTTGACACTGGGGAAGCTAGTGGCCATGATGGAATTGGCTTTGTTTACAACTTCCTGCAGGTTTTTACGATCCTGTAGAGTGCCCCCCCCCGCTCCATACCAGATGGTGATACAACCAGATAGAATGCTCTCCATGGTACATCTGTAGAAATTTGCGAGAGTCTTTGGTGACTTGCCAATTCTTCTCGAAATCCTAATGAAATGTAGCTGCTGTTGTGCCTTCTTTGTAATTACATCAATATGTTTTGCCCAGAATAGACCCTCAGAGATGCTGACCCCCAGGGAGTGATGCTGAATCAGGAATTCATAGCTAACATCAGCTTGAGCACCTGTTGAAGATGTCTTCGATGCAGTAAAGTCCGGTGCCCATGATGGAGCGGGCTTAGTTTACAGCTTTCTGTGGGCTTGTGGGTTCAACATATGACCTAGAGGCTCGAGCACAAGGAGGCGGGACAGGTGGGCAAGATGGTTTAAAAAAATCAATTGGATTCCTTCCTTTATTCGCCAAAATACAGAATATAAGGGCAGTATTTATGCCAGGACTGCACAGATTGCTAACTTCAGAGGTCAGGGAATAGAACATAGTTGAGGCACTTGTTGCAACTCTACAAGACACTGGTTAAGCTGTGGAAAGTGTATCATCATCATCGTCATCATTATGTGCTGTGTCGCATGACGTGGGTGATCGTTGTCTCATGACCATGATTGTTCTTGGCACTTTTCTACAGAAGTGGTTTGCCATTGCCTTCTTTTGGGCAGTGACTTTACAAGATGAATGACCCCAGTCATTATCAATACTCTTCAGAGATTGTCTGCCTGGCGTCAGTGGTCACATGACCAGGACTTGTGATCTGCACCAGCTGCTCAAACAACCATCACCGCCTCCTCCCATGGTCACCTGACCCTGTTCATGGGGCTAAGCAGGTGTTACACCTTGCCCGAAGGTGACCTGCAGACTAGTGGGGAAAAGGAGCTCATTACACCTTCCAGGTAAGAAAAGGACGCGAACAAAGGTTTGATGGCTTTTACAAGGTATTTTACCAATCTCAAGGCATATAAATGAAAGAAAAAATGAAGGGATATGTGAGAGGGAAAGTATCATGTACCATTCAGCTAGGTCTTCTAATATACAGAAACAAACTACAAGAAACTGAGAGTGGATCACATTATAAGCGCATTTATTACTTGTAAGGGAAAATCTACTTCTATACGTTAATAGGTAGCTTCAATCTTACAGCTCAAAACAGCCCATTTTGATACATTTGCAGAGTCCAGTAATTCATCAACTTCGTGTATTTGAGGTCATTCCATCCCATCATTGTATTCCGTTCTTATCTGCTTCCGTCGCATCTGTCGTTAATCAGTCCATCTGTCTTTTGAGTCTTCTTCCAACCCCAATGACAACTGTGTCCTGTTTTTCTCAGATATCAAAACCCTCCCTGCCATAAACACAACCCCTGCTTATAAAATACACAATACACACACACTTCTTGTAAGCCTCCATCCAAACCAGCAGAGCACTCTGGGATAACTCAGGTTCCATTTTGTCACATTACATTTTACAAAAGTTATAAATTCATAAAGACTTCAGGGTTACAGATATATTTCCACAAGTTGATCTTAAAGTAGGTTAAAAGGTTGGCACAACATCGTGGCCCGAAGTGTCCATCCTGTGATATGCATTTGGGTTATTGGTCTATTTGATTATTGGTCTTTAACTCAGATTTTATTGGGTATTAACTCCTGAAATCTGTATTACAAACGGCACTTACATAGAGAAATAATGAGATTTGGAAGGGATCGAAGTTCCGTTGGATCAATGGCTGTATAACAATAAACAATTCTGAACTGAAATTTCAGAACAGTTTGGTGACAGGGGCTGAACTATTCTCATTATTCACAGGTAAACATAGTATCACACACAAAATGCCAGAGGAGCTCAACAGGTCAGGCAGCATCTGCGGAAATGAATAAACGGCCATCGTTCCAGATCTAAAATTATCCACATCAGAGGATAGAGCATTGAGTTTTTGAGCTGTACAGCACAGAAACAGACCTTTCAGCCCACTGAGTCTGTGCAGACCTGTTATTCTGCCTAGTCCCATCGACCTGTACCTAGACCATAGACTTCCCATCCATATACCTACCCAAACTTTTCTTAAACATCGCAATTGAAACAACATCCACCACTTTCTCTGGCAACTTATTCCACAATTCTGCTTAAACATTTCAACTTTCACCCTTACCCTATGACCTTTAGTTATAGTCTCACCCAACTTCAGTAAGTAGATACTGCACAAGTTGTATTTTTCCAATCTATGCCCCTCAATTTTGTACACTTCTGTGAACTCTCCACTCACTCTCTTACATCTCAACCTTCCTCTGTAACTGAGGGGTCAGCTTAACATCTCGTCCAGAGGGCTGAATCTGTGGGGGTAGCTACTGGCAGTGTTTTGAGAGAGACAACCAGCCAGGACATTCCTGTTTCTCCTTATTATCATCAGAGAGGAGGTACAGGAACATGAAGACACACACTCAATGTTTTAGGAACAAATTCTTCCCCTGTGCCATCAGATTTCTGAAAGGTCTATGAAAACTATCTCACCATTTTCCTCTCTTTTTACTACCGTACTGTGCAAAAATCTTAGGCACATATGTATCACTTAGGTGCCTAAGACTTTTGCACGGTCCTGTAGTAATTTAATGTATTGCACTGTACTGCTGCACAAAAGCAAACACATTTTATGACATATGTGAGTGATGATAAAGCTGATTCTGATTTGATCTCTATTGTGGACAGAGAGTGGGGAAGGGGCAGGGAGAGGGGAATCATGATTGGGAAAAGGGGAAGGGAGCAGGAAGCACCAGAGAAACATACTGTAATGATCACTAAACCAATTGTTTGGAATCAAATGACTTTATCTGGTGTCTCAGGGCTGGGTGTGTCTGCACCTTCACCACCCCCACCCCTGGCACTCCTTCTCTGCCACCTGTCCCACACCTCTCCCGTCACGCTCCACCCTCACCATCTCAACATCTTTTACTCCAGCCAGATTTACAAACTCGCTCTTTAGTCCACATTGACAAATACAGTACAGTGCTAAAGTCTGAGACACCCCAGCTATACATATATATATGTGTGTGTGTGTGTGTGTGTGTGTGTGTGTGTGTGTATGTATGTATGTGTGTGTGTGTGTGTGTGTGTGTGTATGTGTGTGTGTGTGTGTGTGTATGTATGTGTGTGTGTGTGTGTGTGTGTGTGTGTGTGTCTAAGACTTTTGCACAGTGCTGTATTTGTTACATATATTTCTTATTGTATTTTATAACAATTCTATGTATTGCATGCACTGCTGCCACAAAGTGACATATTTCTTGACATACGTGATTGATAACAAGCCTGATAGTGATCCACCCTCACTCCTGGAGCGGGACTTGAACCCACAAGCACCTGCCTTGGAGCTGAGCAAGGGCGACCTACTCTCACCCTCTCTTGGCAAGCACCACCCATGAGATCTAAGAGCAGCGGCTTCAAAGAGGCACGCAGATTTTGCAGAGCCCGAGAATGACAAGTGCCAGTTAGTGGATTAAATGCTGCAATTCACTCTGACATCTTGGCCATGGCAGAATTGCTGAAGCCTCACCTGTCACAATATGATGCTCCGGGTGCTACTGGATTGAGTTATTCTGCTGCCTGCCCTTTATTACCTTCAGTGTTTGACCCAAGCACAGGCAAAGCCCTCCTCACCACTGAGTACATCAACATGGAGCAATGCCACCGGAAAGTAGCCTCCACCATCAAGGACCAGGACATGCTCTCTTCTTGCTACCACCATTGGGCAGGAGATACAGGGGCCTAGGGTCCCACACCACCAGGTTCAGGAAGAGTTCTAATCCCTCAATCATCAGGCTCCTGAACCAGCACAGATACCTTCACTCACCACAACTCTGAACTGATTCCACGCTTTCAATGACTCCATAACACACGTTCTCTCTATTATTCATTGATTGCTATTATTTTTAAATGTCATTTTATTGAGATACAGCTCAGGATAGGCCCTCCTGTGCTGCTCAGCAATCCCCTAGCTTAATCACAAGACAATTTACAATAACCAATAACCTGCTAACTGCAAAGTCTTCAGACTGTGGGAGGAAACCAGAGCACCCGGAGGAAACCCACGCGGTCACAGGGAGAGCGTACAAACTCCTTACGGGCAGCGGTGAGAATTGAACCCTTGTTGCTGGTACCATAAAGCCTTGTACTAACCACTATACTACACTGTTGACCTCCGTGTTTTTGTACTTACAGTTTGTCCTCTTTTGCATGTTCATCATTTCTCAGTCTTTGTGTGTAGTTTCTCATTGATTCTATTTTATTTCTCTGTTTGACTGTGAATGCTGGCAAGAAAATGAACCTCAGAGTAAAATATAGTGACATACATATATTTTTGGGTGGTGGGGTGGAAATACATCTCTATAAAGGAGGTGTAAAGTGCTCCGTCCCTCCGCTAGCCTGCAGGTCACCCTTGGGCAAGGTTAGCTCCTCGATCAGGGTCACGTGAAGCCATGGGAGCAGGTGGTGGACAGTCGTTTGAGCAGATGGTGTCGATCACAAGTCCTGGTTATGTGACCACTGACACCAGGTGGACAATCTCCAAAGAGTATTGATAATGGCTGGGGTCACCCAGAAGAAGGCAATGGGAAAATACTTTGGTTAAAAAATTTGCCAACAGCAATCACAGATATGGAAATATCATGATTGCCCACATCATACAACACACACATAACGAACGAACGAACGATACTTGGAGACAAGTGGTGAAGGTTCACGAGTCGGATTGCTGAGCTGATACTTCATCTTGGGGAAAGATTGGACTGAATTGGATTATGCTGCCTGGGCCTTAGGAAAATTAGATGTTCCAGAATAAGGAGGCAAAGTCTTAAGGTAAAGGGTTCAGCCGTTAGTCAAGGAACATCATGTCTGACTGCAGAAGAGGTTCAGGATGCTGCCTGGATGAGAGGACGTGGGCCATAACGACAGGGTGGACAAACTCGGATTGTTTTCACAGGAGTGGTGGAAGCTGAAGAAGGCAATGGCAAACCACTTTGGTAAAAAATTTGCCAAGAACAAGGAAGGCATAGGTGGTGGTATGCCTCTGTAGGTAAGAGATGGAATTACACCTTTAGAAAGAGGTGACATAGGGTCAGAGAATGTTGAATCTTTGTGTGTGGGGTTAATAAACTGCAAGGGTAAAAAAAACATTATGGGAATCGTATATAGGCCTCTAAACAGTAGCCAAGATGTGGGGTTGAGATTGCAAAGGGAGCTGGAAAGGGCATGTAATAAGGGTAATGTCACAATTGTAATGAGACACTTCAATATGCAAGAGGATTGGGAAATCAGGTTGGTACCAGATCGCAAGTGGGGGAATTTGTTGAATGCCTACGAAATGGCTTTTTAGAGCAGCTTGTGCTTGAGCCTACTCAGGGAAAGGTTATCTTAGATTGGGTGTTGTGTAATAACCCAGATCTTATTAGTCAGCTTAATGTAAAGGAACCATTAGAAGGCAGTGATTATAATATGATGGAATTCATACTGCAATTTGAGAGGGAGAAGCATAAGTCACATGTATCAGTGTCACAGTGGAATAAAGGGAATTAAAGAGGCACGAGAGAGGAGCTTGCTCAGGTGGATTGGAGGGGAATACTGGTGGGGATGACGGCAGAACAGAAGTTGCTGAAGTTTCTGGGAATAGTTCACAAAGCACAGGACAGAAAAGATGAACTATGAGGGCAAACTAGCTGATGATATAAAGCAGGATACTAAAAGATCTTTCAGTTATATAAAGAATAAAAGGGAGGTGAGAGTTGATATTGGACCACTGGAAATTGATGCTGGTGAGATAGTAATAGGGACAAAGAAATAGCAGATGTACTTGGTAAGTACTTTGCTTCAGTCTTTACTGTGGAAGACACTAGCTGTATGCCAGAGGTCCGTGAGTGTCAGGGAACGGGACTGAGTGCCATTGCTATCACAAAGGAAAAAGTGCTAGGCAAACTGAAAGGTCTTAAGGTGGATAAGTCACCTGGACCAGATGGACTACATCCCAGAGTCCTGAGAGAGGTTGCTGAAGAGATAACAGATGCATTGGTCATGATCTTTCAAGAATCATTTGATTCTGGCATGGTCGCGGAGGACTGGAAAATTGCAAATATCACTTCATTCTTTAAGTAGGGAGGAAGACAAAAGAAAGGAAATTATAGGCCAGTTAGCCTGACCTCAGTGTTTGGGAAAGTATTGGGAGTCCATTATTAAGGATGAGGTTTTGGTGTGCTTGGAGACTAATGGTAAAATAAGGCAAAGTCAGCATGGTTTCTATAAAGGGAAAACTTGCCTGACAAGTCTGCTAAAGTTTGTCAAGAAAGTAACAAGCAGGGTGGACAAAGGACAGGCAGTGAATGTCATTTACTTGGATTTTCAGATAAGCTGCCACACATGAGGCTAATTAACAAGATAAAATCCAATTGACGTTACAGCAATGATACTGGCATGGACAGAGGAATGGCTGACAGGCAGGAGGCAGTGAGTTAGAATAAAAGGGGCCTTTTCTGGTTGGCTGCCAGGGACTAGTGGTGTTCCTCAGAGGTCAGTATTGGGACTGCTGCTTTTCACATTGTTTGTCAATGATTGGATAAAGGAATTATGACCTTGTGGCAAATGATGATACGCAGATAGGTGGAGGGGTAGGTAGTGCTGAGGAAGCAATGCGATTGCAGCAGGACTTAGACAAATTGGAAGAATGGGCAAAAAAGTGGCAGATGGAATACAGTGCTGGGAAATGTATGATAATGCATTTGGTAAAAGGAACAATAGTGCAGACTATTATTTAAATGGGGAGAAAAAAATCAAACATCAGGGTGCAAAGGGACTTAGGAGTCCTCATGCAAGACTCCCAGAAGGTTAATTCCCAGGATGAGTCTGAGGTGAAGAAGGCAAATGCAATGTTGGCATTTATTTCAAGGGGAATAGAATATAAAAACAAAGAGATAATGCTGAAGCTTTATAAGATACTAGCCAGGCCGCACTTAGAGTATTGTCAACAGTTTTGGGGCCCATATCTCAGGAAGGATGTTGGAGAGAATCAGAGGAGATACACAAGAATGATTCCAGAAATGAAGGGGTTAACATATGTGGAGCATCTGGCAGCTTTGGGCCTGTACTCACTGGAACTTAGAAGAATGTGTGGGGATCTCATTGAAACCTACTGAACGTTGAAAGGTCTAGATAAGGTGAATGTGGAGAGGATGTTCCCTCTGGTGGGGGTATCCAGAACTAGAGGGCATAGCCTCAAAACTGAGGGGCGACCCTTTTAGGACAGAAGTAAGGAGGAATTTTTTTAGCCAAAGAGTAGTGAATCAGTGGAATGCTCTGTCACAGACTGCGGTGAACACCAAGTCTGTGGGTGTATTTAAAGCGGAAGTTGACAGATTCCTGATTGCTCGGGGCATCAAGGGATATGGTGAAAGGGCAGGTGTATGGGGTTGAAAAAGATCTGGGATCAGCCATGATGAAATGGTGGAGCAGACTCGGTGGGCTGACTGACCTAATTTTACTCCTGTGTCTTATGGTTTCATCATGGTTAAGGAAGGACAGTGATCGCCTATGTCATACGACACAGCACATACTGCATGGTGAATATGTATTTTCATAATGAGTTTATTTTGAACTTTGAAGCCTGTACCCACCAGCTGAGGAGATTCTGTGGATTGATGGGACCGTGCTTATCTGACAATCTCACCCTGGATTTCCTCAGTTACCATTAGTTTGTATTAACAAATCACCACTCGCCTCTCTTGGTTGAAGCACATTGACACCACAACCAAGAGAGCGAACCAACATCTCTACTTCCTCAGGAGGCTAAAGAAATTTCGGACGTCCCTTTGGACACTCACCAATTTTTACTGATACACGACAGAAAGCATCATATCATGATGTACCATGGCTTGGTACGGCAATTGCTCTGCCTGTGACCACAAGAAACTGCAGAGAGTTGAGGACACATCTCAGGAGATCACAGAAACCAGCCTCCCCGCCATGGACTTGGTCTACACTTCTCAATGCTTTGGTAAAGAAGCCAGCGTAATCAAAGACCCCACCCACCCCGGGTATTCTCTCTTCCTTCCCCATCCCCCCCGCAAGCAGGCAAAAGATACAAAAGCCAGAAAGGATGTACCATCAAGCTTACGGATAGAACATAACACTGGACAACAAGCATTTTGCTTCCTGAATACTTTTGGGTATATCTTATGGATTTTGGGCTGCTGATCATGAAAATCACCTTGAAATGTTCGTGTCACATACCCGCCATGTTTTTAAAAATCTTCTGTATTTGTTACTTCAATTCATAATTCAATTCAGAATAACTGATGCCAAGATTAAGGAAGGCATTTTTGTTGGTCCACAAGCCAAACAGGTCATCAATGTCAGGTAACTCGTAGAAATTCTAGTGGGACCAGAGAAAATCACATGGAAAGCATTCAGTGATATTGTTGAAAATTTTTTTGGCAATGACAGATCACTAAACTACATGCAGCTGGTTGACAACATGGTTCAGGCAAACAAAACCATGAAGTGCAACATGTCACTAAAGATTCATTTTCTGCATTCCCATTCAGACTTCTTCCCTGAAAATCTTGGCATTGACAATGACCAGCACGGTGAAAGGTTTCACCAGGGCATTGCGGTCATGGAGAAACGGTATCAGGGCAACTGGAATCTATCAATGCTGGCTGATTATTGTTGGACACTTAAGTGAAAAGCCTCAGACACTGAATGCAAATGAAAATCATCAACAAAACATCTTTAACTTAATTGAACTATTGCAAAGTGTCAGAACCATTGTGCAATTAAACACATTATATTCAATAAAAGTGTGATACGAGTAGTCTGAAATTATGTTTGTGTTCAGCTTCCAGTGGTCTATCATAAACAAAAAAAATTCTGAGGAAGCAACGCTTTCAAAAAAAAAATTGTTCTCTCGTGTAATTAAAGACCCCACCCAACCCCAAGCATTCTCTCTTTTAGCCCACCTCATCAGGCAGAAGATATAAAAGTTTGAAACCATGAACCTTCAGGGTCAAGGACAGATTCCATCCTGTCATTATGAAACGACTGAATGGTCCAATAGTGGGATAAAATGGACTCTTGTCCTGACAATCTACCTCATTATGGTCTTGTACCTTATGGCCTGCCTGCACTGCACTTTCTCTTCACTGCCACACTTTACTTTGCACTCTGTTATTGTTTTCTGTTGTACCACCTAAACTGAAAGCACAGTTTGATTGAGCTAAGTGCCAGGCCAACTTGGAAAGATCGGGTACGGGATGAAATGTGGCAGCGGGGTCCAGCCCTGAGTGTCTTGGTGCGAAAGGGCCTGGTCTAAGAGTGAGGGACATCCTGATGTTTAAACACTGGGCCCCATGCATCAAAAAGTCAGGGTGTTGGGGCCAGAGGTGAGGATCAGGCTGGTTCAGATCACTGCTCCATGATGTTTACTCGACTCTACTGAAATGAGAGGACTGTGGTAACAACTCATCTGGTTGCCTCATATCCTTGAGGGAAGGCAATTTGCTGCCCTTAGCCAGTCTGGCCAATTTGCCACTACAGACCCACAAAAGGTGGTTGACTCTTACCCATCCACAGGAGAAACTGCAGGAAATCCAGAACAACACACACAAAATATTGGCAGAACTCAGCAGGTCAGGCAGCGACTATGGAGGGGAATAAACAGGCGACGTTTTGGGCCGAGACCCTCCCTCAGGGCTGGAAAGGAAGGAGCCAGAATAAGAAGGCGGGGGGGTCAGAAGGGGAAGGAGGACAAGCTGGCAGGTGAGAGGTGAGACCAGGTAAGGGGGAAGGAGGGTAGATGGGGATGTGGGGATAAAGCAAGAATCTGGGAGGTGATGGGTGAGAAAGGCAATGGGCTGGAGAAAAAGGAATCTGATAGGAGAGGAGGGTGGACCATGGAGGAAGGGAAAGAGGAGGGACACCAGGAAGAGGTGATAGGCAGATGAGGAAAAGCCCGAATAAGAAGGTGAATGGGGAAGGAACGGAGTAAAAGCTGGCAGGCGAGAGGTGAAACCAGGTGAGGGGGAAAGAGGGTGGGTGGGGGAAGGGGGAAATGAAGTAAGAAGCTGGCGAGGGTGAATTATTCTTCTATACTTCTCCATTCTTGACACAGAGAACAGTATTTCATCACCCCCTTTAAATTAGGTTTCGTATCTGCCAAATAGCTTTGACCATTATCTCCCCATCCGCAAAACAAAGAGCGAATAATGAATATTTCAGAGAGCGAGTCGGGGACTCCAGGGTGGTGAGGATAGATTAGAAATCGGCCACTGACAGAGCCAGTGGGATTGTGCTCTCTTTAATTGTTTAATGGAAAAATGCATCCACGAAAGGAGCAGCTGAGGTAATTAAACCGGGGTCTCGACACTAACATTTTATTGCAAATTGATGGTCTCGCTTCTTTTAGAAGAGAGCTTGACAATCAAAGGACTTGGAGTAATTGGCAGAGGGACCACGGTGTATCAGAGGAGAAATGGTTTCACCTGGGGGTTTGGGGAAGACTCACCACCTGACTGGGTACGAGAAGCTGAGACACTCAATGCCTGATGCCCTCCGTTGTTCTGGAACAACCATCAACGCTGTGTCCTAGCTGTCTACGTGACGCACAAGCCAGGGCAGTACGATATGGAGAGCAAGCTGTTGCCCGTGCAGCAGGCTCCCCCTCTCCACACAGCGGATGAATCCACAGGAACGGCAGAGACTGATATCGTTCAGCACCAGCGGCGTCACAGGAGTTGCCATTCTGCACAAACTCAGTCTTAGGGGCTCCAGCTCTGGATTTTTCCTTCAGGGTTTACTCCCGAAGCCTTCCCCATAAGTGGGTGTAGCTGCAAGGCAGCAGAAGTTTGAGATTAGAGTTTTTCTTCTCCTAGATGAGCTGAGGAGCCCCATCTGCCCAATCTGACTGGTTTTAAGACGCTAGTAACTCAGCCGCCTTTTCCCCTTCTGTCAGTAGAAATAGTTCCACCAGGCTTAGTAGCTAAACCACACGTGAAGGTCAGGAGATGGACTTGGTTGTCAGAGGCTACTTGGGATGCATGTCATTGGGAGCACTGGAGTTTGTCCTCACTATGGCAACCTTCAGGAACCTCAAACATCTAGTGTCTCTTAAACCACAAGCCCATGAGTAGAACAGGCTTGAGAGCACTGTCATCCATCTCAGATAGCTTCTTTCCACTTTCCAAGTCACTCCAAAAATGGGCTCAACAAAGGCAGTAATTGAGTGCCCAGGAAGAAATGCCAGATTTAAAAGGAAAAGAGTCCTAGTCCTAAATGCAGGGTGAATTGCAAGCAAACAGTTTGAATATTCAGTTAGGACCCCCATCACCTAGGTCATACCCCATTCTCATTGTTACCAGCAGGAAGGAGGTACAGGAGCCTGAAGACACACACTCAGTGATTCAGGAACAGCTTCTTCCCCTCTGCCATCCGATTTCTGAGTGGACATTGAACCCATGAGCACTACCTCACCACTTTCTCTTCTCTCTTTGCACTACCTATTTAATTTATTTTATATATACTGTATATTGTAATTTGTAGCTTTTAATTTATTATGTATTGCAATGTACTGCTGCCACAGAACAACAAATTTCACAACATATGTTGGTGATATTAAATCAGATTCTGATTCTGATCTGTACTGCATCACTGAAAGAGAAAGAAAGGTCAAGATTTTTTAAATTTTATCAATATATATTGGTAACAGGCCCTTCTGGCCCAAAGATTCCTCTTCACCCAGTTACACTCATGTGACCAATAACCCATACGTTTTTGGAACATGTAAGGAAACCGAAATCTTACGGACTGTGGCAGTATTGAACCCTGGTTACTGGCTCTGTAGAGCATTGTGCTACCAAAGTCACTCAAGAACAATCAGGGATGCTGGCAAAAAGCAAATAAATATGCACAGTACTGTGCATAAGTCTTAGCCTCAGACTTTTGCACGGTAGTGCAGTAATTTGATGTATTGCACTGTACTGTTGCACAAAAAAAAACAAATTTCATGACATATGTGAGTGATGATAAACCTGATTCTGATCTGGGTCTCTATTGTGGACTGAGAGTGGGAAGGGGGCAGGGAGAGGGGAATCATGGTTGGGAAAAGGGGAAGGGAGAGGGGAGGGAGCGGAAAGCACCAGAGAGACATTCTGTAATGATCAATAAACCAATTGTTTGGAATCAAGTGACCTTGCCTGGAGTCTCAGAACTGGGTGAGTCTGCACCAGGGCCACCCCCCTGCCCTTAGCAGTCCTCTGCCATCTGTCCCACACCCCTCCCCTGGCACTCCACCCTCACCATTCTCAGCATCCTTTGTTCCTCTGCCTCGCTGCCTCAGTGTAACAGCCAGCGCAATCGAGGACCCCTTCAATCAGACATTCACTCCACCCACCCTTTCCATTGCGCAGAAAATACAGAAGTTTGAAAAGTCTCTCCACCAGGCTCAAGGACAGCTTCTATCCCACTGTTCTAACATTCTTGAACAGACTCCTTGCTCAATAAAGATGAACTCCGATCCACAAGCTACCTCATTATGGCTCTTGCACCTCATTAGCCGGCCTGCACTGAACTTGCTCTGTAACAGTTCTACCCCACTGCTATCAGACTATTGACCTCAATACAATGGACTCAACCTCGCAAACTACCTCATTATGGCTCTTGCACCTTATTGTCTGCCTGCACTGCAATTTTCAAATTTTAATTTTAATTTTATGTTTATTTTAGCAATACAGTGTGAATAGGCCCTTCCACCCCACAACCCCTGACAAACCTAATTAACCCTAACTGATCACGGAAATCTACAATGACAAATTAACCATAAGGTATATGAGCAGAATTAGGCCATTTGGCCCATCAAGTCTGCTCCACCATTTTATCGCCATGACAAACCAATTTTCCCTCTCTGCCCCAATCTCCTGCCTTCTCCCCATAACTCTTCATGCCCTGACTAATCAAGAAACTATCAACCTCTGTTTCAAATATGCTGAATGACTTGGTCTCCACAGCTGCCTGTGGCAATAAATCCCACAGATTTACTATTCAATGGCAAAAGAAAGTCCTCTTGACTTCCGTTCTAAATGGATGCCTCTCTATTCTGAGCCTGTGCCCTCTGGTCTTAGACTGTCCCACCACAGGAAACGTCCTCTCCACATCCACTCTATCGAGGCCTTTCACCATTCAATAGGTTTCAATGAGGTCACCCCTCCGTCTTCTGAATTCCAGTGAGTAGAGGCCCAGAGACATCAAATGCTCCTCATAGGACAAGCCCTCCCAGAATCCCAGAACGTACCCGGTGTGTCTTTGGACTGTGGGAGGAAACCAGAGCGCCTGGGGAAAACTCACACATTCCACAGGGAAGACATACAGAGACTCCTTACACAGCAGTGTCAGAATCGAACTCCGAACCCCGGGAAACCCCAGGCTGTAGTTACATCGCGCTAACCGCTACACTGCCGTGGCGCCCCTTTCTCCGTAACACGGTATTCAGCATTCCATTATTGTCTTCCCTTGTTTTATCTAAATGCACTGAAATGATGAAATAATCAATTTATTCATTTAGAGATACAGCGCAGAACAGGCCATGCTGGCCCAATGAGCCGCAGCATCCAGCAACCCAATGTTAAAACACGAGCCTAATCACAGGTCGATTTACAATGGCCAGTTAGTTAAGTCAGCCTTTTGATTACTATTTTATTTGGTTCAGCATGACATTGTGGGTCAAAATGCCTGTTCATGTTCTGTTCCATGTTCTATGTTTAGATGGGCACATGAATGTGAGGAAAATGGAAGGATATGGACATTGTGGAGGGAGAAAGGGCTAGTTTAGTTGGACATTTAATTTGGGAAGAGCCTGTTCTTGTACTGTACTGTTCTGTGTTTAACATACCAACCGGTACGTCCTTGGACTATGGAGAAAACCAGAGCGCCAGGAGGAAGCCCACGTGCACAGGGAGAACACGTATGGATGACATGCAAAATGTTTTTCCACTTCACCTCAGTACACACCGTTTGGTAGGTTATTAGGTCATTGTAAATTGTCCCTTGACTAGGCTAGGGTTAAATCAGAGGTTGCTAGGCGGTGTGGATCAGAGGGCCAGAAGGGCATATTCCACGCTGTATCTCAATAAATAAATAAATGAACAGATTCTAATCATTGGAACTTGTCCAGTGACACAACAGCTTCCATCACTGTAAACAAGGACACTGAAAGTACGACCAAGATGATAACGGTGGAGTTAATTGGAGGGGGCAGGGTATTGTTTGCAGTTTCACAGGCTCTTATTAAATAGGTGCACTACCCACGATTAAAATCCAGTGGAGTATTTATGGAAACATTTCCCAGAATTAGATCCCTAGAATTATTTTATTCCATTAAATCAAAGAAATTTTAGCCGATTATCACAGTGGATTAGGGACAGATTTTCTAACAGTTGCTGCATTGCTACGTGAACTGAGGAATATGAGAACAAAATCCTGGAAATGGAAGGCCATTCAGCCCCTCTAGCCAGCTGCACAATTCATCCAAATAAAAAATGATGAGGGGTGTAGATAGGGTAAATGCAAGCAGGTGTTTTCCACAGAGGTTGGACTAGAACTGGAAGGCATAGGTTTGTTCAAAGTGCAAAGTACATTTATTATCAAAGTATGTATAAATTATACAACCTTAAGGTTCGTCTCGTTTCAGGCAGACACAGAACAAGAAACCTGAAAGAACCTGTTAAAAAAAAAGACCCACACCCAGTGCACAGAGGGAGAGAGAGAAAACGTAAATCTTGCAAACAATAAACGCAAGCAACAGCATTCAGGGTGAAAGTGAGTCCATAGACACGAAGCCCGGAGCAGCCAGAGCAGGCCCAGAGCCTCAGCCTCAGTTATCACACAGCGGAGTAAAACGCTTGCAGACACGAAGCCCAGAGCAGCCAGAGCAGGCCCAGAGCCTCAGCCTCAGTTATCACACAGCGGAGTAAAACGCTCGCAGACACGAAGCCCGGAGCAGCCGGAGCAGGCCCAGAGCCTCAGCCTCAGTTATCACACAGCGGAGTAAAACGCTCGCAGACACGAAGCCCGGAGCAGCCGGAGCAGGCCCAGAGCCTCAGCCTCAGTTATCACACAGCGGAGTAAAACGCTCGCAGACACGAAGCCCGGAGCAGCCGGAGCAGGCCCAGAGCCTCAGCCTCAGTTATCACACAGCGGAGTAAAACAAAAATGCTCGCAGACACGAAGCCCGGAGCAGCCGGAGCAGGCCCAGAGCCTCAGCCTCAGTTATCACACAGCGGAGTAAAACGCTCGCAGACACGAAGCCCGGAGCAGCCGGAGCAGGCCCAGAGCCTCAGCCTCAGTTATCACACAGCGGAGTAAAACATTCGCAGACACGAAGCCCGGAGCAGCCGGAGCAGGCCCAGAGCCTCAGCCTCAGTTATCACACAGCGGAGTAAAACGCTCGCAGACACGAAGCCCGGAGCAGCCGGAGCAGGCCCAGAGCCTCAGCCTCAGTTATCACACAGCGGAGTAAAACGCTCGCAGACACGAAGCCTGGAGCAGGCCCCCAGCCTGAGCCTCAGTGCTGCCGAGAGTGGAGTAAACATCGTGGAGCACCTTGCAGAACTGGCACGACCCTCGCCTCTGGTTAAAGGTGAAAGGTGAAATATTCAAGGGGAAAATTCTTTACTCAGAGAGTGGTGAGAGTGTGGACAAGCTTGGGAATCAGAGGTGGAGAGGGTCAGCAGCTTTAAATTCCCCGGTGTTATCATTTAGTGGGCCTGTCCTGGGCCCAGCACATAAATGCACTTACGAAGAAAGCATGGCAGTGCCTCTGCCTTCTTAGACGTTTGTGGAGATTTGGCATGACATCTAAAACTTGGACAAACTTCTATGAATGTGTGGTGGAGTGTATATCGACTGGCTGCATCGCAGCCTGGTATGGAAATATCAATGCCCTTGAGTGGAAAATCTTACAAAAAGTAGTGGATACAGCCCAGTCCACATTGGGCAAAACCCTCCCAATACTGAGCACGTCTACACAAAGTGCTGTCGCAGGAAACCAGCATCCATCATCTGATCATGCTCTTTTCTCACTGCTGCCATCAGGAAGAAGGTACAGGAGCCTCAGGACTCACCACCAAGTTCAAGAACAGATATTACCCCTCAACCATCAGACTCCTGAACTGAAGGGAATAACTTCACTCACCCCATCACTGAACTGTTCCCATAACCTATGGACAAACTTGCAAGGACTCTTCATCTCATGCTCTCAATATTTATTGCTTATTTATTTATTAATTTATTTAGTTATTTCAACTCAAGCTGGTAAAACCTGAGGTATGGCATATCCAAGCACATTCATCTCTCAATCACTAGGAACTTTCAGAATATCCTAGTGGTGTTCAGTATTGTGGTTTCTGGAGATTTACATAAATATTGCTGTGTAGCCCTAATTGTTTAATACTATTGTGTAGTGCCTTTGTGATGACACCAGTTGTAGATATTACTATTGGAACAATGTTCCATAGTCTTTCTATTTCCTCTTTTAATTCAACATATGTCTGGTGTTTCTCATTCATTGATTTCTATAAGTTATATATGTTTGGAATGGCTATATCTATTAAGTAAGTTGCTCTTGCTTGTTTATCCTGTAATATTATATCCGGCTGGTTATTATGGATTATCCGATCTGTAATAATAGATCAGTCATAATATAACTTGTGGAATTCTGAATCTAAAACTGGGTTATTATTTTTTTTTTCTTTTTGCATTTGCAGTTTGTTACCTTTTGCACAGATTGTCTGCCCTGTTGGTGTGGTCTTTCACTGATTCTCTTATGGTTATTGGATTTATTGAGTATGCCCACAAGAAAATGAATCTCGGGGTTGTGAACTTTGAGCTGCCAGCAGAAGTAGTGGATGTGGGTTCAATTGCAACTTTTAAGGGAAGTTTGGATAGGTACGTGGACGGGAGGGGTATGCAGGGCTACGGTCTAGGTGTGTGTCAATGGAACCAGGCAGAATAACAGTTCAACACAGACTAAATGGGCCAAAGGGTCTGTTTCTGTGCTGTAGAGCTCTATGACTCTATTATAGCTGATCTACCTCTGTCCCATTGTCCTACCCAATCTGCATATCCACCAAATCGCCTACAATCCAGAAATCTTTGAAACTTGATGACTGAGATCCATAGCTTTCCAGGGTAGAAAATTCCCTGAGGCTCACCATGCCACAAGGGGAAATTTCCCCGCACCTCAGCTTTATGTAGCTCACACCTTATTCCCAATCTGCCCTGACCCCAGTTCTAGACTCCTCGGCTGCAGGAACAACCCTCTTAAGGATCAGTGAGGTCTCCTCTCATCTACATCCTACAAAACCCGATGTACTGTAGATTGGGGGACCGCTTTGTCAAGCATCTCCTCGCCATCCGCAAAAAGCAGGATTTTCCAGAAGCCATCCATTTTAATTCCTATCCTCATTCCCATTCTGACATGTTGTTCTATGGCCTCCTCTTCTACCATGATAAGGCCATTCTCAGGTTGGAGGAACAACACCTCATATTCTGTCAAGGTAATCTCTAACCTGATGGCATGAACGTCAATTTCTCCAAGGTCCAGTAATTTCCCTCACCCCACCTTTCCCTTTTCTTCAATTCCCCACTCTGGCCTCTTACCTCATCTCCTCTCCTGCCCATCACCTCCCCCTGCTGCCCCTCCTCCCTTCCTTTCTCCCATGGTCCACTTTCCTCTTAGATTCCTCCTTCTCCAGCCCTTGACCTTTTCCACCAGTTACCTCCCAGATTCTTACTTTATCCCCTCCCCCACCCACCCAGCTTTACCTATCACCTTCCAGCTTGTCCTCCTCCCCACCTTCTTAATTCTGCGTCTTTCCCCTTCCTCTCCTGTCCTGAAGAAGGGTCTCAGCTCGAAACGTCGACAGTTTGCTCGTTCCACAGATGCTGCCTGACCTGCTGAGTCCCTCCAGCACTTTGAGTGTCTTGCTCCTGCATTCCCAGACTGTTCAAAGACACAAAGAGATTCTGCAGATGCTGGAAATCCGGGCCAACACAACATGCTGGAGGAACTCAGCTGATCAGGCAGCATCTATGAAGGAGAATGAAGAGTCTACGATTTGGCCTGAGCCCCTTCATCTGGCCAGCAATTCCCTGGTCCAGCTCTTCCCACTGGTGGAAACTCTCTCTGTCTTCACTCAGTCAAAACCCTTCACTTCCTCACTCCTCGTCCACCTTTAATAACACGGAAACAGGCTGAGTCCATTCATCCTTTCATACTATCTCCACCCACCTATTTCCAGTGTCATCCTCATAAACGTGTCTGTATGGCCTCTTTATAACATCATAGAGTCATAGGAAAGTACAGCACAGAAACAGGCCTTTCGGCCCATCTAGTCCACACCAAACCATTATCTGCCTATACAACCATATAACAATTACAGCATGGAACCAGGCCACCTAGGCCCTTCTAGTCCATTCCTAGTCCTATTGACCTGCATACAGATCACAGCCCTCCCATCCATGTACCTATCCAAATTTCTCTTAACCATTGAAATCGACTTGTTGACCACCACTTGCGCCAGCAGCTCGTTCCACGCTCTCACTGCCCTCTTGAGTGCAGAAATTTCCCATCGTGTTCCCTTTAAACTTTTCACCTCTTATCCTTAACCCATGATCTCTGGTCATAGTCCCACCCAACCTCAATGGAAGAAGCCTGCTTTCATTTATCCTTTCGATACCCCTCATAATTTTGTATACCTCTATCAAATCTCCCCTCATTCGCCTATGCTCCAGGGAATGAAGTCCAAACCTATTCAATCTTTCCCTATAACTCGGGTCTACAAGTCCTGGTAATATCCTTGTAAATTTTCTCTGCACTCTTTCAATCTTGTTTACATCTTTCCTGTAGGTAGGTGACCAAAACTGCACACAATACTCCAAACTAGGCCTCACCGATGTCTTATAAAACTTCGACATGTCATCCATCTCTCGTACTCAATACTTTGATTTATGAAGGCCAATCTGCCAGAAATGTTCTTTACGACCCTATTTATCTGTGATGCCACTTTCAATGAATTATGGGCCTGTATTCCCAGATCCCTTTATTCCACCACACTCCTCAGTGCCCTACCGTCCACTGTGTAAGACCTACCCTGGTTGGTCCTACTGAAGTGTAACACCTCACACTTGTCTGTATTAAATTCCATCTGCCATTTTTCAGCCCATTTTTCCAGCTGGTCCAGATCCCACTGAAGCTTTCATAGCCCCTCTCGCTGTCCACCACACCCCCCAGTCTTAGTGTCATCTGCAAACTTGCTGATCCAGCTCACCACATTTTCATTCACAAACAAGAGAAATTCTGCAGATGCTGGAAATCCGAGCAACACACACAAAATGCTAGGGAACTCTGCAGGCCAGACAGCATCTACGGAAAAAGCAGTCGACGTTCTGGGCTGAAACCCTTCGGCAGGATGAAACCTTTTTATCCAGATCATTGATATAGATGACAAACAACAATGGACTCAGTACCAATCCCTGCGGCTCACCACTAGTCACAGAGAGGCAATCCTCTACTGCCACTCCCTGGCTTCTCCCACAAAGCCAGTGTCTAATCCAATTTACTACCTCATCTTGAACGCCGAGCGACTGAACCTTCTTGATCAAAGTCCCATGCAGGACCTTGCCAAAGGCCTTGCTGCAGTCCACGTAGACAACATCCACTGCCCTTCCTTCATCATAGAAACATAGAAACATAGAAAGTAGGTGCAGGAGTAGGCCATTCGGCCCTTTGAGCCTGCATCGCCATTTATTATGATCATGGCTGATCATCCAACTCAGAACCCCGCCCCAGCCTTCCCTCCATACCCCCTGACCCCCGTAGCCACAAGGGCCATATCTAACTCCTCTTAAATATAGCCAATAAACTGGCCTCAACTGTTTCCTGTGGCAGAGAATTCCATGACCACAGACTGAGAGCAACTTTGATTTCTTACTGGTTATGATCACATATTAACAATGATATTTGACCCATTTGCACTGATCCCATCTGCCACAACCTTACCAAAGCCATACAGTGCAGAATCAGGCTCTTCCATTCAAGAAATTTTACATATGTATGTGTACTTTTTATCGTAATTTATAGTTTTTTGTTATTATGTATTTCATTGTACTGCTGCCTCAAAACAACAAAACAATAAATTTCACCACAAACGCCGGTGATATTAAACCTGATTTGGATCCTTTTCCCACGTCACTGAGGTACAAGTCGTCAACCAACACATGTGTGGCTTAACACCCACAAAACGAGGCACTGCATGAAAATGTAGATGACAATCTCTTACAATCCCCATTCAGGGGATTTCACCGATCTCTAGCCAAAACAGAGTAAACCAGGAAAACAGAAGCAATATCCTTTTCCCCTGAACAGTTTCACAAATGTACACTGGGAAAGAATTACAGCTTTACAGGAACAATAACATCATCCCCTCAAAAACATAAGGGTGGTGGTTGGGGATGAGCTGTAAATCCGACAGACAACCAGGCTGGTTTGTATCCCGAACCATTTCCACCAGTGTTATTGTGATCAGATGCCGTGCATGAGAACATTTATCAGGCCGCCCACCAAACACAAATTGGTACAAATACTGATTTAAACAGAAACATTATGAATTTAAAAAAGACCAACAATGCTTTCTGTGATCTAAGAGTCTCCTAAATGCCCATAATGTATCTGCCTCTACCACCACCCGTGTAAGTGCATTCCACGCACCCTCTACTCTCTCTGTAAATAACTTACTTCTGGTGTCCCCCTCCCCACCCCCCTATACTTTCCTTCAATCACCTTAAAATTATGCCCTCTCATATTAGCCATTTCCACTCTGGGAAAAAGGTCTCTGGCTTTGCACTCGATCTCTATGCCTCTTGTCATCTTGTACATCTCTATCCGGTCACCTTTCTCTCCAAAGAGAAAAACCCTAACTCATTCAACCTTTCCTCATAAGACATGCTCTCTAATCCAGACAGCATCCTGTGCACCCTCTCTAAAGCTCCCACATCCTTCCTCTAATGAGACGACCAGAACGGAACACAACATTCGAGGTGCAGTCTAATCAGAGTTTTACAGAACTGCAACATTACCTCATGGCTCTTAAACTCTTTCCCCCGAATAGTGAAGGCCCACACACCATAGGCCGTCTGAACCACCCTATCAACTTGCACGGCAACTTAGGATGGATCTATGGATGGGAATCCCAAGGCACGGTACAGGCTTTTGGCCCATGATGATGTGCTGACCTATTAACCTACTCCAAGATCAATCTAACCCTTCCCTTCTCCATAACTTTCCATTTTTCTATCATCCATGTGCCCAGCTAAGAGTCTCTTAAATGTCCCTAACGTATCTGCCTCTACCACCACCCCAGCAGGACATTCCACACACCCACCACTCTCTGTGTAAAAAACCCACTTCTGACATTGCCCTCTGTACTTTCCTCCAAACAGATTAAAATTTTAGCCATTTCTGCCCAAGGAACAAGGTGCTGGCTGTCCACTCTATCCACAATAAAACATTAAATTATCCACTAAAGATCAGTAGACCATAAGACATAGGAGCAAAATTAGGTCTCTCGGCCCATTGAACCTGCTCCCTCAATCTATCATGGCCTATTTACTATCCCTCTCAACACCTTTCACCTGCCTTCTCCCCACAACCTTGTATGCCCTGACTAATCAAGAACCTAGCGACCTCTGCTTAAAATGTACCCAATGACCTGGCCTCCACACACATCTCTGTCCTGATGTCATTGTCCGGATCGCGGTCTCTTTAAATTTACCTTGTTTATGTTACGATCCGGACCGTTGATTCCCTGTTTTCCTGTGTCCCTTGACTTTGGTGATTAGAGGCAATTAACACTCGGCTGAACCGATAGTTTATAGTCTCCGGCTTTCAGCCGTTTGGTGCGGGAGCGTCTGCAAAGTCACAGCATGCCAATGTCATCTGGCCGGAGCAAGCCTTGTCTCCGCCTGAAGCGAGTGCCGGTAATTCGCCTTTCCTCACTGGAGCAAGCCTGTCCAGTTACCTCGCCGAAGCGAGCCAGCAAAGTTTCCTCACCGAGGTGGGTCCGTCAGTTAATCCGCCGGAGAGAATCAAGAGCTGCTGTCTACTGTTCCCGGGCCGAGTCGAGAGCTCACCACTACCCGGAACTCCAAGTACCACGTCCTGGCTCCGGCAGCATCCAAGTACCACATTCAAGTACCACATTCAAGTCCTGTCCCTGGCGGCTTCCCAGTTCCGAGTCAAGTCCTGGCCCTGGCAGTCTGTGATTCCTGTCCTACCCCCCATCTGAATCCCTTCTCTGCCCCTCTCGCCTCTAGCCCTCATCTGCAGCCCCTGCCTGCACTTCGGTCTAGTTCCATCACCGGAGCTAGATAGGTACTGTCTGGTGTTCATTCGTGTTGGTCTTGTCTTGTCTTGTCCTCACCTCCGTGGGGTAAGTCAGGCCGTCTTGCCGTTGCCCCACAGGGAGTCATGTCTTGTCTTGTCCTGTCCTCGCCTCCGTGGGGTAAGCCAGGCCGTCTTGCCGTTGCCCTGCGGGGGGGTCATGTCTTGTCGTGTCTTGTCCTCGCCTCTGTGGGGTAGGTCAGGCTGTCTTGCCGTTGCCCCGCGGGGAGTCATGTCTTGTCTTGTCCTCGCCTCTGTGGGGTAAGTCAGGCCGTTTGCCGTTGCCCCGCGGAGGGTCATGAGTTGGCCCTATGTCCTGTACCCAAGGAGGGGTCCCGGTTCTGTTCTGTGTAAGTGTCCATGGTTCCATGTACCTGATCTCCCAAGACGGAGGTTCTGTTTTCCATGTTCCTCCTCTCCCTAGCCCATGTCATGTCCATGCCTGGTTCCCGGGTCCGAGCCCAAGGCAAGACCCAGGTACTGGGTCTTTGCCCAGTCTCGGGCTCGGAACCCATACCCTAGCCTCTTCATGTCTCCTCTAGTTCTGGGAGCCGATTCCGAGTCCTAGCCCAGACCCTTGGCCCCAGCCTAGTCATAGTCCTCAGTCCTTGTCCAGTTTGCTACTCCTGCTCCTGCCTAGCTCTCCTGATATCAAACAATAAACTAAATCTAAGTAACCTCACAAGATGTGTCTTGCATTTGGGTCCACCCTTGCTCCCAATGCCCCCGTCATTGTGACACCTAAAGAGACTTCCCTCTATATAGATGAAAAAGTTATGTTTACATTGACACAAACTTCTTGCACATAAATTAGGTTGTAAAGTGCATTAACTCTAGTTTAGACAGGAAAAATGCACATTCAAAACTTCCCAAAATGCTCAGTTTTTTAATGTTTAATATGTTTTTTTTTCTTATTGCAGTTTTCAGAATGCTCTCTCCTTTATAAGATGTACTCAGTCTTAAAGTTGGGGGGGGGAGGGTTGGAAAAGAGAAAGGGAGAAAGAGTGAGGGGGGAGCAGACAGAATTGCTGAGCTTGAGGCCCAGAGGAATGACAGCATAGCCATCTGCGGTGGAGGGCTTTGCTAGAACATATACCATAGAAGAGTACAGTACAGGAGCAGGCTATTCGGCCCACAATGTTGTACCAATGCAACTAAAAAGCTAATCAAAACCACCCAAATGCTAATCCCTCCTACCTACACCATATATCCCTCCATCTTCCTCACATCCATGTGTCTATCCAAACGTCTCTTAACAGCCTCTGATGTATTTGCCTCTACCACCACACTAGGCAGCACATTCCAGACACCCACCACTCTCTGAGTAAAAACTTACCCCTCAAATCCCCCTTGAACCGACCCCCTCTCACCTTCAATGTATGTCCTCTGGTATTAGACATTTCAACCCTGGGAAACAGATACTCTCTGTCCACTCTATCTATGCCTCTCATAACCTTATAAACCTCTATCAGATCTCCCCTCAGTCTCCGACGCTCCAGAGAAAACAACCCAAGTTTATCCAGCCTCTCATGATAGTACATGCCCCCTAAACCAGGCAACATCCTGGTAAACCTCATCTGCACGCTCTCATATCTTGGGGTTGATCGAGGAGCAGCTGAGAGAAGTGGTGTATGAGATAAGAAGGACAGATTGAGTAGGCAGCCAGAGACTTTTTCCCGGAGCAGAAACGACTAATACAGAAGGGCAGAACAGTGTGGAGGATCAGAGGGGTCTTGGGGTCCATGTCCACAGATCCCTCAAAGTTGCCACACAAGTTGATAGGGCGGTTAAGAAGGTGTGTGGTTTGTTGGCCTTGATTAGTCGGGAGATTGAGTTCAAGAGCCGTGAGGTAATGTTGCAGCTCTATAAAACCCTGGTCAGACCACACTTGGAGAATTGTGTTCATTTCTGGCCCCTCACGTGGAAGCTTTAGAGAGGGTGCAGAAGAGATTTACCAGGATGCTACCTGGATTAGAGAGCATGTCTTATCAGGAAGGCTGAGTGAGCTGGGGCTTTCTCTTTGCAGCGAAGGAGGATGAGAGGTGACTTGATAGAGGTCTACAAGATGATAAGAGGCATAGATCACCTGGACAGGTGGAGACTTTTTCCCAGGGCAGAAATGGCTAATTTGAGCAGGGGGTAATTTTAAGGATTGGGAGAACAGTTAGGGGATTAGGTAGATGTCAGAGGTAGTTTTTTTTTTATACACAGAGTGGTGGGATGTGCTGCCAGGGGTGATGGTAGAGGCAGATACATCCAGGACATTTAAGAAACCCTTTGATAGAAACATGGATGATAGAAAATGTTAGGCTATGTGGGAGGGAAGGTTTAGATCTCATTAAAACCTATTGAGTATTGGAAGGCCCAGGTAGAGTGGACGTGGAGAGGATATTTCCTATAGTGGGGGAGCCTAGGACCAGATAGACAGCTTCAGAACGGAAGGAAGACCCTTCAAGGCAGAGATAAGGAGGAATTTCTTTAGCCAGAGGGTTGTGAATCTGTGGAATTCGTTGCCACGGTGGCTGCGGAGGGCAAGTCGCTGGATGTTTTATAGCGGAGGTTGACAGGTTCTTGATCTGTCAGGGTGTCAAAGGTGACAGGCAGAAGGCCGGAGAATGGGGTTAGATTGATCTTGGAATGTGTTAGTCATAGTCATACTTTATTGATCCCGGGGGAAATTGGTTTAGAGGTTGCCACAACATTGTGGGCTAAAAGGACCCGTTGTAGCGATCTGTGTTCTGTGTCGCAAGAGGCAGCCGAGACTGAGGGAGCAGATTTGTAAAGAAATCTTCACACTGAGATATTCTCCGAGCTGCAAACACATCCAGGAGAGTCGAGAATTCAGTCTCGCTACAAAAAAAAGAGAGGAAGGCTGGCTATCTGAAAATCCGCATTTCGGGTTGCGCTCTCTCGGCTCACAAGGAGCCGCTGATTGTTATGCAGGATTGAGTGCCGTGAGGGTTTACAGAATGGATGCATTGCCCACATATTGATCAGCCGAGATTCTGAAACCCAAACACTTCAGTAGTCCGTGTTGTGTGACAGCGCACACCCAATTTAAAGTCAGCTGCCGTCAGAACAGCAAACACAAGGAAAGAGAGGAGGGACGCGGCTTCCCAAATTAACACACGCTCTAAATGCAAAAATTGCATGAAATTTAATTGCCTTTTAAAGGAGGAGAAGCTGGAAGCCTTTTGTACATGTTGGGTAATTTACTGCTGTTTCTATGGCAACCAGTGCACCACAGGCTTTGTAGGATGTCCTGACTAAAATCCCTGGGCCGGACAAAATTGCCCTGTCACTGGAGAGTGAATTTTGCACTGTGAAGTTAACTCCTGATGCCACCCACGTGGGGGCGTTGTGCTCTCTTCTGTTCCCTTCACCTCGGAGACTCCAGGTTCAAATCCCACTCCAGGCTTCGAGCAAGAACTCCAGACGGACCAGGACGGATATGGGCTTGAACTGGGGCTCAGGTGAGCCGGGAAGCCAAAGGGGCAAGGTTCAGTCGCCGAATCTCTGAGAAATTCCCTAAGGCACATTACTTTCCAATGGAACTCCGCCGTAGGCAGCCCCAAGCCCCGCTGCGAACGCTGGAGGGGTGAGCACGGAGCCGGCAACCCCACTCCGCAAAAACCCAGAGCTACAGAAGCTCCAAAGACCTCGCCCTGGGAGAGGAAGGTCACACCAAGAAGATGGCTACACCTGGGGACAACCTGAAAGACTGGCCCATGACAGAGGGTCTGGCGAACTCCTCCCGGGGGCCTGTGCCCCAGTACGGGTGATGGGTTTAACAAGAAGACGGCCTCGTCATGGCCCTTTGCACCTTATTGTCTACCTGAACTCCACTGTAACACTATTCTGCATTCTGTACCGCCTTGTATGGAGACGATCTGTCTGCAAGACACGCAAACACTGCTCACTTTATCTCGGCCCACGTGACTTTGCTGCCCCCGAGACACCGCCTTGAAGATGGAAAATACAACATAGAATAGTACAGCACAAGAGCTGGCCATTCGGCCCACAATGTTGTGCCAACCCAGCTAATCCTCCTACCTACACCATGTCCATATCCCTCCACCTTCCTCACATCCATGTGTCTATCCAAACATCTCTTAAAAGCCTCTAATGTATTTGCCTCTACCACCAGACCAGGCAGCACATTCCAGGCATCCACCACTCTCTGAGTAAAAAACATACCCCTCACATCCCCCTTTGAATCTGCCCTCTCTCACCTTCAATGCATGCCCTCTGGTATTAGACATTTCAACCCTGGGAAACGGATACTCTCTGTCCACTCTACCTATCCCTCTCATAATCTTATAACTCTCTATCAGATCTCCCCTCAGCCTCCACCGGAGAAAACAACCCAAGTTTATCCAGCCTCTCGATATAGCACATGCCCTCTAAACCAGGCAGCACCCTGGTAAATCTGTTGTGCACTCTCTGCAAAGTCTTATCATCCTTCCTATAGTGGGGTGGGGGGGGGACAGGAACAGGAGCGGTTCAGACTGAAGGGCCTGTTGCTCCGTAACTCTGCACTATGACCTTATTGCTTCCAGTGGGAGCTGGCTGTGCACAGACTGGTTACCACTAAACAGAGAACGTACCCCAAAGAAGCACTTAATCCAAGATCTTTTCTCGCTGCTACCATCAGGTAGAAGGTACAGGAGCCTCAGGGCTCACACGGCCAGGTTCAAGAACAGTTACTACCCCACAACCATCAGGCCCTTAAACAAACGGGGATAACTACACTCACTTGCCCATCCATTTGAAATGTTCCTACAACCAATGATTCACTTTAAGGACTCTTTATCTCATGTTCTTGTTGTTTATTGTTATTTATTTACATTTGTATTTTCATAGTTTGTTGTCTTCTGCACTCTGGTTGATCTTTCATTGATCCTGTTATAATTACTATTCTATAGATTTACTGAGTATGCCCACAGGAAAATGAATCTCAGGCTTGTCTAGAGTGGCATCTAAGCACTTTGATAATAAAATTTACTTTGAACATTGAACTTTAGCAGGGTTGTTTCATGGATGACAGGTAAATAATGGGGGTATCCCAGCACAGTACAGGTCGCAATGGGATGTCCTGGGACAAGGAGAGATGCTAATGGAAGTGGCCTCACCTAGAGTAGGTGAGGTTTCGGAAATGAGACAAAATCTCTGAAGCCAGATGCGGCAAGTCATTGGGTATATTTAAACTGGAAGTTGATAGCAAGGCTGACAAAGGTTATGGGGAGAAGGCAGGAGAATGGGGTTGAGAGGGATAATAAATCAGCCATGATGGAATGGAGGAACAGAATCGATGGGCCAAGTAGCCTAAGTCTGCTCTTACAGACAAATTTTTAATAGGGTTGTCTCAGCTGAGGGACAAGAGGCTTGGGAATTCGGGTGCAAGGGAGGACATTTTAAGAGGATGGGGTGATAAGGAGTTTTAACCGTTGCACAGAGAGTGGGTGATATCTGCTCTCCTTGCCAGATACACTCACTACTTTTGGGGGATATTTTTAAATAGACACTCGAATAGGCAAGGCTCAACAGGGATATGGACCCTCTGGTGAGAGGTGGCCAGCACGAACTCGGTGGCCCGTCACTGGGCTCTTCAACCCTGAGAGTGGCAGGCGCTAGGAAAATGCAAACGATCCAACACGCTGTAAAGGCCATTCAGCCCAAAATAATTGTCCCCTTCCGAGAAGGGAATTGTTTAACAGTGGAGCAGGCTGCCGGACCAAGACAGTAAAGTGCTCTCCACCTCCCCTCTACACATTCCCTCTAAACCTCCAGGCTAACTCCAGGAGGCAGTGACTGTCAATACTAGCAGCACCCTCCAAATCCCCCCTCCCACTCCCTCCCCCACCAGACTCCGGGATAACCCCTGGAGGGGTGACTGTAGAACACTCCAAACCTCCTCCCACTCACTCCCCCACCACACTCCCGGCTAGGGGGAGATTGTCGGGACCTGAAAGGTGAGAGGAGGTGGGGGTAGAGGTGGGGGTGGGGGTGGGGGTGGGGGTGGACAGTCACTTTACCGTTCAGCTGGTTGTAAACCACTTGTTCCAGGTGTTCCAGGCGCTGCAGGATGTGGGCTCCGTCCTTGAGCGGCTGCCGGCCCCGGAGATCGCCGCGGTCCACCTGCAGTAACTGGCCCGAGCGCTCCGACACCCGGCAGTACACTGAAAACAGCACGATGCCCAGGAACACGCAGATATTGACGGTGAGCAAAGTTTTGATTCTTCGGGCTGGTGCCATCGCGGGGGAGGTGGTCCGGGCTCCGGGGGCGCATCTGGGGAGGGCGGGCAGGGGAACAGCTGGAAGGAGCAGAAGAGAACGAGACTGAAGGTGCCCCTGATAGATCGTCTTCAGCAAGCCGCTTGCGAAGCAGAGACAGCGAGAGAGAGAGGGAGGGAGAGAGAGAGAGGGGGAGGGAGAGAGGGAGAGAGCGAGGGAGAGAGAGAGGGAGAGAGAGAGATAGAGAGATAGATAGATAGATAGATAGAGAGAGAGTCAGGAGATAGAGAGAAGCGGAGAGAGAAGGGGGAGTGAGAAAGGAGAGAGATGAGGGAGAGAGAGAAGGGGGAGTGAGAAGGTGAGAGAAGGGGAAGAGAAAGAAGGGAAGAATGAGGAGGAGAGAGAGAAGAGGGGAGAGAGAGAAGGCGGGAGAGAGACGAGGGGAGAAAGAGAGGAGGGGAGAGATGGGGGAGCGAGAGAAAGGGAGAGAAGGGTGAGAGAGAGAAAGGCAGAGAAGGGGAGAGGGGAAGGAGAGAGGGGGAGGAGAGAAGGGGAGACAGAAGGGGAGAGAGACAGCGAGGGAGAGAGATGGCGAAAGAGAGAGAGAGAGAGAGAGAGAGCCTGAGCAAAGTGCCTGGGGCTCCGTATAATTGCAATCCTTGCAAAAAAAAATCCAAAATCTGTCAAGCCGGCTTCTGCTGCATTGTGTGTTGCTTGGAGGAGCGGGGGCAGTCGAGGTGGTCAGCAACGCCGGGTCGCCCCATCCACAGCGGCGGAGATGTGTGGGGGAAGAGAGAGGAGAGAGGATTCACAGCGACGCGCACACGGCAGCCTCACTAGATCAGCGCTCTTCTTAAAGTCACAGCGGCCGGTCAGACGGAGCGTACGGGAGCAAGACCTCTCTACTATCAATCTCTCTCCCCTCTCTGTCCCTCCCTCTCTCCCCCTCTCTTCCCCCTCTCTCCCCACTCCTTCTCTCCCTCTTTCTCTTCCCTCTCCCCCTCTCTTCCCCTCTTTCTCCCCCTCTTTCTCCCCTCTTTCTCTCCCCCTCTCTTCCCCTCTTTCTCCCCCTCTTTCTCCCCTCTTTCTCTCCCCCTCTTTCTCCCCTCTCTCTCCCCTCTCTCCCCCTCTCTCTCTCTCCCCCTCTCTCTCTCCCCCTCTCTCTCCCCACTCTCTCTCCCCACTCTCTCTCCCCCTCCTTCTCCCCCTCTTAAAAAGTAGCGGATACCCAGTCCGTCGCGGGTAAAACCCTCCCTACTAATGAGCACATCTACATGAAATGCTGTCACAGGAAAGCAGCATCCATCATCAGGGACCCCCACCACCCAGGCCATGCTCTCTTCTCACTGCTGCCATCAGGAAGGAGGTACAGGAGCCTTAGAACACACACCACCAGATTCAGAAACAGTTATTACCCCTCAACCATCAGGCTGTTCAACCAAAGGGAATAACTTCACACCACTTCTCTTGCCCCATCACTGAACTGTTCTCCCAGCCTATGGACTCACTTTCAATGACACTTCATCTCTTGTTCTCGATTTTTATTGCTTATTGATTTATTATTATTATTGTTTTTTTTCTTTTTGTATTTGCAGTTTGTTGTTTTCTGCATTCGGGTTGAACACCCTAGTTGGTGCACTCTTTCATTGATTCTGTTATGATTATTAATCCATTATGGATTTATTGAGTATGGCCGCAAGGAAATGAATCTCATTTGTATGTGGTGACATACATGCACTTTGATAATCAATTTAGTTTGACCTTTGACACATTTCACTGTATGTTTTGAAATGCCTCTTCCTTTGTCACTCCAGTTCAGTTCCGCCCCCCTCCCTCCAGCAATTCTAGTTTGAACTCTCCCCAATAACCTTTGCAAACCTCCCCATCAGGATATTGGACCCCTTGGGATTCAAGTACAACTTGTCCTTTTTGTACAGGTCACACCTGCCCCAAAAGAGATCCCAATGATCCAGAAATCTGAATCCCTGCCCTCTGTTCCAATCCCTCAGCCACACATTTATCTTTCACCTCATTCTATTCCTATACTCACTCTCCCGTGGCACAGGCAGTAATCCAGAGATTACTACCTTTGTGGTCCTGCTTCTCAACTTCCTTCTTATCTCGCTGTAATCTGCTTTCAGGAACTCCTCTCTTTTCCTACCTGCATACATGGATGGGAGAGGTATGGAGAGTAATGGTCCAGTGTGCATTGATGGAATGAGGCAGTTCAACACAAACTAGATGGACCAAAGGTCCTATTTCTAGGCCATGGTTCTCTATGACACTTTTGATGCCGTGAAAAGCTTTGGAATTCCTGAAGGACGTCTCATTGATGTGTCAATACTTCTCGTTGCCTCAGAAAAGTAGCCAGCATCATCAAGGACCCCACCACAGATGTTCTCTCTTCTCCCCTCTCCCATTGGACAGAAGATACAAAAGCCTGAAAACATGTTCCACCAGGCTGAAGGGGATCTTCTAGCACTCTGTTATCAGACTCTTGTATGATAAGATCGAGTTTAATTTCAAGTCTATTTCAAGTCAATCAAGATTTGAATAGCTCAGCAGAAAGCAATTGATTAAACAATCGAGGTCAGGTGACCAAGCAGTTTGAAAAGCTCAAACAAATAAATAGGGGGATAGCTCAAACAGAGCGGCCAGTGAGTGAGTGGGCCAGTGAAGGAGTGGAGCTTTGAGGCTTTGACTCAAGAGGCTTCGACGAGAAGAGGAGGAGGATGAGCTTGCTCCCAGTTAGGCTTTACAATGCCTCTGAGATGGTGACATGCCTCTCATGTGAGATGTGGCAGTCTTGGGGGAACGCCCCTCTCCCGCAGAGTCACATCTGCCAGAAGCGCATGTGGCTGGGCGATCTGGAAGACCGTGTAAGGAATCTGGAGCAGCAGCTGGATGACCTTCGACTCATAAGGGAGAACGAGGCTGTCATAGATGAGAGCTACAGGGAGGTAGTCACACCTAGGCTGTCGGAAGCAGGTCGCTGGGTGACAGTCAGAGGGGGGAAAGCGAAGGTGAGCAGACAGGTAGTGCAGAGCACCCCTGTAGCCATTCCCCTGAATAATAAGTTTACCGTCCTGGATACTGCTGGCAGGGACGACCGACCAGGGGTGAGCCATGGTGGCAGGGCCTCCGGCACTGAGTCTGACCCTGTGGTGCAGAAGGGTGGGATGGAGAAGAGGAGAGCTGTCGTCATTGGAGACTCTATAGTCAGGGGAGCAGACAGGAGATTTTATGGACGTGAGAAGGACACCCGCATAGTTTGTTGCCTCCCGGGTGCCAGGGTCCGGGATGTCTCTGACCGGGTGCACGACATCCTGGTACGAGAGGGAAAGCAACCAGAAGTCGTGATACATGTTGGCACCAACAACGTAGGCAGGAAGAGGGATGAGGTCCTGAAGTGTGAGTTTCAGGAACCGGGCAGAAGGCTGAAGAACAGGATCTCAAGGGTGGCGTTCTCAAGATTGCTGCCAGTGCTACATGATAGTGATGGTAAGAATTGGAGGAGATGGCAGTTGAATGTGTGGCTGAGGAGTTGGTACAGGGAGCAGGGTTTTAGATTTTTAGATCATTGGGATCTCTTCTGGGGAAGGTGGGACCTGTACAGATTGGATGGATTGCACCTGAACTCAAGGGGGAACAATATCCTTGCAGGTAGGTTTGCGAGCATGGTTCAGGAGGGTTTAAGCTAATTTGCAAGGGGGTTGGGACCCAGAGCGATAGAGCAGTGGAAAAAGTGCATGGAGTAAAGCCAGATCTAACATATAGAGAGACTTTGAGGAAAGAGAAGCAGAATAAAGGGTGTAAAGGTAGTAAGGTAGAAGGGCTGAAATGTGTGTACCTCAATGCAAGAAGCATCAAGAACAAAGGTGGTGAACTGAGAGCTTGGATACATACATGGAATTATGATGTAGTGGCCATTACAGAGACTTGGCTGGCACCAGGGCAGGAATGGATTCTCAATATTCCTGGGTTTCAGTGCTTTATAAGGGATAGAGAGGGGAGAAAAAGGGGAGGAGGGGTGGTATTACTGGTCAAGGATACTATTACAGCTACAGAAAGGGTGGGTAATGTAGCAGGATCCTCTTTTGAGTCAGTATGGGTGGAAGTCAGGAACAGGAAGGGAGCAGTTGGGAGTATTCTATAGGCCCCCTGGTAGCAGCAGAGATAACAAGGAGCAGATTGAGAGGCAGATTTTGGAAAGGTGCAAAAATAATGGAGTTGTTATCATGGGTGACTTTAACTTCCCTAATATTGATTGGCACCTGATTAGTTCCAATGCTTTAGATGGGGCAGAGTTTGTTAAGTGTGTCCAGGACGGATTCCTGTCACAGTATGTGGATAGGCTGACCAGGCGGAATGCCATACTAGATCTAGTACTAGGGAATGAACCGGGTCAGGTCACAGATCTCTCAATGGGTGAGCATCTGGGGGACAGTGACCTCTGCTCCCTGGCCTTTAGCATTATCATGGAAAAGGATAGAATCAGAGAGGACAGGAAAATTTTTAATTGGGGAAGGGCAAATTATGAGGCTATAGGGCTAGAACTTGTGGGTGTGAATTGGGATGACGTTTTTGCAGGGAAATGTACTATGAACATGTGGTCGATGTTTAGGGATCTCTTGCAGGATGTTAGGGATACATTTGTCCCGGTGAGGAAGATAAAGAATGGTAGGGTGAAGGAACCATGGGTGAAAAGTGAGGTGGAAAATCTAATCAGGTGAAGAAGGCAGCATACATGAGGTTTAGGAAGCAAGGATCAGATGGGTCTATTGAGGAGTATAGGGTAGCAAGAAAGGAGCTTAAGAAGGGGCTGAGGAGAGCATGATGGGGGCATGTGAAGGTCTTGACGAGTAGGGTAAAGGAAAACCCCAAGGCATTCTTCAATTATGTGAAGAACAAAAGGATGACAGGAATGAAGGTAGGACGGATTGGAGATAAAGGTGGGAAGATGTGTCTGGAGGCTGTGGAAGTGAGCGAGGTCCTCAATGAACACTTCTCTTTGGTATTCACCAATGAGAGGGAACTTGATGACGGTGACGACGATATGAGTGAGGTTGATGTTCTGGAGCATGTTGCTATTAAGGGAGAGGTGGTGTTGGAGTCGTTAAAATACATTAGGACGGATAAGTCCCCGGGGTCTGATGGAATATTCCCCAGGCTGCTCCATGGGGCAAGGGACGAGATTGCTGAGCCTTTGGCTAGGATCTTTATGTCCTCGTTGTCCATGGGAATGGTACCGGAGGATTGGAGGGAGGCGAATGTTGTCTCCTTGTTCAAAAAAGGTAGTAAGGATAGTCCGGGTAATTATAGACCAGTGAACCTTACATCTGTGGTGGGAAAGCTGTTGGAAAAGATTCTTAGAGATAGGATCTATGGGCATTTGGAGAATCATGGTCTGATCAGGGACAGTCAGCATGGCTTTGTGAAGGGCAGATCGTGTCTAACAAGCCTGATAGAGTTCTTTGAGGAGGTGACCAGACATATAGATGAGGGTAGTGCAGTGGATGTGATCTACATGGATTTTAGTAAGGCATTTGACAAGGTTCCACACAGTAGGCTTATTCAGAAAGTCAGAAGGCATGGGATCCAGGGAAGTTTGGCCAGGTGGATTCAGAATTGGCTTGCCTGCAGAAGGCAGAGGGTCGTGGTGGAGGGAGTACATTCAGATTGGAGGGTTGGACTAGTGGTGTACCACAAGGATCTGTTCTGGGACCTCTACTTTTCGTGATTTTTATTAACAACCTGGATGTGGGGTAGAAGGGTGGGTTGGCAAGTTTGCAGATAACACAAAGGTTGGTGGGGTTGTGGGTAGTGTAAAGGATTGTCAAAGATTGCAGAGAGACATTGATAGGATTCAGAAGTGGGCTGAGAAGTGGCAGATGGAGTTCAACCCAGAGAAGTGTGAGGTGGTACACTTTGGAAGGACAAACTCCAAGGCAGAGTACACAGTAAATGGCAGGATACTTGGTAGTGTGGAGGAGCAGAGGGATCTGGGGGTACATGTCCATAGATCCCTGAAAGTTGTCTCACAGGTGGATAGGGTAGTTAAGAAAGCTTATGGGTGTTAGCTTTCATAAGTCGAGGGATAGAGTTTAAGAGTTGCAAGGTAATGATGCAGCTCTATAAAACTCTGGTTAGGCCACACTTGGAGAACTGTGTCCAGTACTGGTCACCTCACTATAGGAAGGATGTGGAAACTTTGGAAAGGGTACAGAGGAGATTTATCAGGGTGCTGCCTGGTTTAGAGAGTCTGCATTATGATTATGAGGTTAAGGGAGCTAGGGCTTTACTCTTTGGAGAGAAGGAGGATGAGAGGAGACATGATAGAGGTAAACAAGATATTAAGAGGAATAGATAGAGTGGACAGCCAGCGCCTCTTCCTCAGGGCACCACTGCTCAATACAAGAGGATATGTCTTTAAGGTAAGGGGTGGGAAGTTCAAGGAGGATATTAGAGGAAGGTTTTTTACTCAGAGAGTTGTTGGTGTGTGGAATGCACTGCCTGAGTCAGTGGTGGAGGCAGATACACTCGTGAAGTTTAAGAGACTACTAGACAGGTATATGGAGGAATTTAAGGTGGGGGGTTATATGGGAGGAAGAGTTTGAGGGTCGACACAACATTGCGGGTTGAAGGGCCTGTATTGTGCTGTACTATTTTATGTTCTATGTTCTATGTTCTGTTATTGCCATTCAACTGTACACGTGTATACAGCTAAACAAAACAACATTCCTCTGGGACCAAGGTAAAAAACACAGTACATACAGTACTGTGCAAAAGTCTTAGGCGCATATATATAGCCAGGGTGCCTCAGACTTTAGCACAGTACTCTAGTAATTTTATATATTGCACTGTACTGCTGCCACAAAAAAAACAAATTTCATGAAATATGTGAGTGATGATAAACCTGATTCTGATCTGGGTCTCTATTGTGGACTGAGAGTGGGAAGGGGACAGGGAGAGGGGAATCATGGTTGGGAAAAGGGGAAGGGAGAGGGGAGGGAGCAGGAAGCACCAGAGGGACATTCCGAAATGATCAATAAACCAATTGTTTGGAATCAAATGACCTTGCCTGGTGTCTCAGAGCTGGCTGTGTCTGCACCCACGCCATCCCTACCGCCCCTGGCACTGCTGTTCCACGCCCTCCCGCAGCACTCCACCCTCGTCATTCTCAACATCCTTTGCTTCCACAGATTTACAAACTTGTTCTCTGCTCCACGTTGACAAATATGGTGGTGTGTAAAAGCCTCAGGCACCCTAACTATATATATGTGACTTAGACTTTTGCTCAGTACTGTATCACATATATCACATAAAACAATATTAACACAATAATAGTAACAGATAATAAAAGAGTATTCTGTAATCCTGACTGCTGTAATGCTCCTGACGCTGTCATAAATATTGTGTCCTGGGTGGTAGCAGGGTGTTCAGAAGTCTCATAGCCTGGGGGAAGAAGCTGTTACTCAGTCTAACAGACCTTGTTCTTCTACTGCGGTACCTTCTGCCTGACGGTGGGAGATCAGAATCAGGTTTAATATCACTGGCATATGTCATGAAATTTGTTGTTATGCAGCAGCAGTACAATGCAATAGATAATAATAGAAAACTAGAAAGTGCAGTAAGAAATGTGTATATATACAGTGTCTATAAAAAGCATTCAACCCCCCCCCCCCGGAAGTTTTCATATTTTATTATTTTACAACATTGAATTACAGTGGATTTAATTTGGCTTTTTTTGACACTGATCAACAGAAAAAGATTCCTTCATTTCAAGGTGAAAACAGATCTCTACAAAGTGATCTAAATTAAATATAAATATAAAACACAAAATAATTTATTGCATAAGCATTCACCCCCTTCAAGTCAGTATTTATTAGACGCATCTTGGCAGCAACTACAGCACTGAGTCTGTGTGGCTAGGTCTCTATCAGCTTTGCACATCTGGACACTGCAAATTTTCCCCATTCTTCTTTACAAAACTGCCCAAGCTCTGTCAGATTGCATGGGGATTGTGAGTGAACAGCCCTTTCCAAATCCAGCCACAAACTCTCAATTGGATTGAGGTCTGGACTCTGACTCGGCCACTCCAGGACATTAACTTTGTTGTTTTTAAGCCATTCCTGAGTAGCTTTGGCTTTACGCTTGGGGTCATTGTCTTACTGGAAAACCAATCTTCTCCCAAGTCACAGTTCTCTTGCAGATTGCATTAGGTTTTCCTCCAGGATTTTCCTGTATTTTGTTGCATTCATTTTCCCCTCTACCTTCACAAGCCTTCCAGTTCCTGCTGCAGTGAAGCATCCCCACAGCATGTGCAGCCACCACCATGCTTCACGGAAGGGATAGTGTGTTTTTGATGATGTGCAGTGTTTGGCTTACACCAAACACAGCCTTTAGTCTGATTTTGGTTTCATCAGACTATAGAACCTTCTTCCAGCTGACTTCTGGCAAACTCCAGCTGAGATTTCACGTGAGTTTTTTTTCCAACAATAGCTCTCTCTTTGCCACTCTCCCATAAAGCTACGACTGGTGAAGCATGCAGACAACAGTTGTTGCGTGCACGGTCTCTCCCTTCTCAGCCACTGAAACTCATAACTCCTCCAGAATTGTCATAGGTCTCTTGGTGGCCTCCTTCACTAGTCCCCTTCTTGCACGGTCACTCAGTTTTTGAGGGTGGCCTGCTCTAGGCAGATTTACAGCTGTGCCTCATTCTTTACATTTCTTGATGATTGACTTAACTGTACTCCAAGGGATATTCAGTGACTTGGAAATGTTCTTATATCCATCTTGCTGAGTGTGTGTCTTCAGACTCCTGTACCTCTTTCCTGATGATAGCAATGAGAAGAAGGCGTATCTTGGGTGATGGGGGTCCTTTATGATGGATGCCGTCTTTCTGAGGCATTGCTCCTTGAAGATCTTCTGGATACTATGGAGGCTAGTGCTAGTGATGGAGCTGACTGAGTTTACAACTGTCTGCAGCTTACTTTGATCCTCAGCAGTAGCCCCTCCATACCAGATGGTGATGCAACCAATTAGGATGATTTCCAAGTTGCATCTGTAGAGATTTGTGAGTGTCTTTGGTGATATACCAAGTCTCCTTAAACTCCTAATGAAATATAACTGTGTCATGCCTTCTTTGTAACTGCATCGATATGTTGGGACTAAGATAGATCCTCACACATACTGACACCCAGGAACTTGAAATTGCTCACTCTCTCCACTTCTGATCCCTTGATGAGGACCGGTGTGTGTTTCCTCACCTTACCCTTTCCGAAGTCCACAATCAGTTCTTTGGTCTTACTAATGTTGAATGCAAGGTTGTCGTTGGAACACCATTCGACCGGCTGATTTATCTCACCCCTGTATGCTTTCTCATCACCATACGAAATTCTGCTGACAGTAGTTGTGTCTTCAGCAAAAAGATTGTGGGATGGATGGAAGGGGTTATAGACAAAGATGGACTCTTGACCTCATAATCTACCTTGTTATGATCTTGCAGTTTCTCTGTAGCTGTTACACTTTATTCTGTGTTCTGTTATTGCTTTACCTTGCTCTACCTCAATGCACTGTGTGATGATCTGATGTGTGTGGACAGTGTACAAGGCAAGCTTCTCACAGTATCTCAGTGCACGTGACAATAATAAACTAATTCCACTTCCTCTCACCTTACCCTCATGTATGTACTGTGGGACATGAGGGTCCCTATTCAACAGATTAACTGAATTTGCCTTCCCCACCTGGCATAGTGGGTGTTGACCTGAAGTGTTCTTGGTCTCAAAGCGAAACTTCTGAATAATGAGTCCAGGAACAAACACCCGAGTCTCCCAAAACACCAGGGGCAGTGACAGTGTCCTTCATAAAATGCATTCATTACCTCTGCATTCAACTGTTCACGGCAAGGACTCACAGGCGCAGACCCTTCAGGCAAATCCAGGCCACCAGCAGGCTCCAGTGTACATCCATCTGATTTTTTAAAACAATTATTTGAAGGGCTGTCCCCACCTCAATAAATCAGCCTGCATAATCAAAGACCCACCCCAGACCACTCTCTCTTCTCCCCCCTCCCATCGGGCAGAAGGTACAAAAGCCTGAAAGCACCTACCACCAGACTCAAGAACAGCTTCTCTCCCGCTGTTATCAGAGATTCAAAGACACAACGTGTATTTGTTACCAAAGTATGTGTACAGTATACCACCCTGAGACTTGTCTTCTCCGCTGATAGTCACGAGAGAAAGAAAACCATGCAACCTCTTCAAAAAGAAGCATCAACGCCCTAACCCCATCCCCCCGCTCCCGCCCCACAACGTGCAAAAGGAAAAACAAATCTCACAAATGGCAGAAAAAAAAACAAGTGGAAGGCACAGAATATAAAGCACAAAATCAAAAGAGTCCAGGCATATTCAGTTCCTTTCAGTCTACCACTGTGCCCTTCATTAATAGCCCAACACAGCAATTTGAAAAAGGAGTGACCAGAAACCAGGAACACATCATAATGTGAACTACAGAGCCCAATCCTCAAACCGCGTTGATTAAACCTCGCCCAGGATCCAGGACTCAGGCACCATCCTCTGGCAGTGTCGAGTGAAAGGGCGAGAGAGAGAGAGACCATTCAAACGTAGGGACCTTCCTCTGGAAGCAGCAGGACGAGAGAGAGAGAGAGAGAGAGAGACGGTCACATGCAGACACCTTCCTCCAGCAGCAGCAAGTGACAGGATGGTAGACAGTGCTGAATGCCCTTGAGTGGATTTCCTGTATCATAAGATGGAGTCTTGACTTCACAATCTACTTCGTTATGATCTTGAACTTTACCGTTTACCTGCATGGCACTTTCTCTGTAGCTTTTACACTGTGTTCTGCATTCTGTTCTTGTTTTACCTTGCTCTACCTTGATGATCTGTATGAACAGCATGGAAGACAAGCTATCCTGTGGTTACCATTCCTTCAATATCAGCCATATCGTATGATGTAGGCAATCATGGTCTTTGACAATGATTGTTCTTGGCAAATTTTTCTATAGATGTGGTTTGCCATTGCCTTCTTCTGGGCAGTGTCTTTACAAGACGGGTGACCCCAGCCATTATCAACACTCTTCAGAGATTGTCTGCCTGGCGTCAGTGGTCACATGACCAGGACTTGTGATCTGCACCAGCTGCTCAAACGACCGTCACCACCTGCTCCCATGGCTTCACTTGACCCTGATCCGGGGGGGGGGGGGGAGCTAAACAGGTGCTACACCTTGTCTAAGGGTGACCTGCAGGCTAGAGGAGGGAAGGAGCACCTTACACCTCCTTTGGTAGAGACAATCTCCAACCCATCACCCCACCCGTAGTTATAAGACTATTAAATAGACCACTGTATAATAAGATGGATTCTTGACCTCATTATAACCTTTCATTTTACTGTTTGCCTGCACTGCACTTTATTCTGCATTGTTATTGTTTTACCTTATTCCAGCTCCATGCACTGTGTACTGATCCAATCTGTATGAACAGTAGGGAAGACAAGCTTTTCACTGCATCTCAGTACATGTCAGAGATCCATCATCAGAGATCCCACCATCCAGTCCACACTCTTTTCCTGCTGTTGCCATTAGGTAGAAGGTACAAGAGCCTCAGGACTTGCATCACCAGATTCAAGAACAGTTACAACCCCTCAACCATCAGGCTCTGAAACAAAAGAAAATAACTACATTCACTTGCCCATCCATTGAGATGTTCCCATAACCAATGATCTCACTTTAAGGACTCACTATCTCAGAGTTGTATATGGTGACATATATGTACTCTGATAATAAATTTTACTTTGAACTTTGATCTAGTAATACAAGCATTCTACACTGCCATCTTTGTTTTGACTGAGAGGTTGTAGTTCTCCCAGACCCGTGTGGTGGGGCAGGCAAGCCCTCCCAATGTGCTTGTCGACCCATCAACAACAATCAGGGTGTTGTTCATTAGTTCACATACTGGGGGTCCGCATCAGCAACAACCTCTCCTTGGATGCAGATATTGACAAATTTATTATTAAAGTACCTGATACTACCTGTTGTCGTCGTCATTAGGTCACATCTGGAATTTCCAGCTGGTGGCCGATTTCCCTCCATGCCGCTCTGTCCTACCACTCGTCCACAACATCCCTAGTCTTGACCAGCTTGGTCCAATCCTTGATGTTATCCAACCACGTTGTTCTTTGCCTTCCTCTTCCTTTCTTTCCATCCACCTTTCCATATAGCAAGTCCATAGCATGTTATCTCTCCGCGTAACGTGTCCACAATAAGCAGCTTTTAACTTCATAATCTTCTCCAGCAATATCCGTGGTCTATCAACTTCAGACAAAACCCTCTCATTTGAAACTTTCTCTACTCAGCTGATCCTCAACATTCAACATCGATAGCACCCCATTTCAAAAGCATTACTTCGTTTCATGTCATCCTTCTTCAGGGTCCATGTTTCTGATCTATACCCCAGCACTGACCATACGTAACACTCGAGGAAACGGATTCTACTTTGGGTGTCTACCTCCTGATTGCATAGTAGATCTTTTAGCTTCGTGAGCTGGGTCATAACCATACCTATTCTCCTTCTGATCCCAACTTCACATCTCCTGTCATCAGTTAGATAACTGCTAAGATATTTAAGCTTTCGCACCTGTTCAATGTCTTGTCCATTCACTTGTAACAATACCATCATGAATGAGTCTTTAGTGTTTGTTTTGCTTACCACCATCGATTTTGTTTTCTTAGGGTTGATTTTTAGTCCGTAGTCAAGGCTTTTCTCATTCACTTTATTCAGCATAATTTGCAGTTTGCTTTTGCTGTCAGCTAACAACGCGGCGTCGTCCACATACCTGATGTTATCCACCTTCCGGCCTCCAATTGGAATACCTGTCTCCTGATGGTCACATTCCCAAAAAATCCATTCTCCATAGAGGTTGAACAAATCCAGCGATCCAACACAGCCTTGCCTTACGCCTCGGTTAATACATGCCCATGGTGATAGCTCATTTTCTACCCTGACTGCTGCTTTCTGTTTCCAATACAAGTTCCTTATTATCTGTACATTCTCCCATCCCAGATCGTACTTGTTCAGCACCCCTATTACTTTCTCGTGTCTTACTTCATCAGAAGCTTTTTCATAGTCATTAAAGCATAAGTAGATGGTCTTTTGTGCCTCAATGCATCTCTCCATGATGTTTCTCATTGCAAATATTCCTTCCCTTGTTCTTGAGCCTTTATGAAAACCAAACTGTGTTTCTCCAATTTCATTGCTGATTGTACCTTTCATTCTGCCGAACACTATTTTCAACAGTAGCTTGACGCAGTGAGGCATTATGCTTATCGTCCTGTGTTCATTACATTTTATCGTCCTTGGCTATTTTGGTAAGGCGATAAATACCAATTTGAGAAAGTCCACCGGAAGATTTCCTGTCATATAACTGTTGTTTAATATCACTAAAAGGTTAGTTTTTCCCTTTGGACCAAGTGACTTCAGAATTTCAGTGGAAATCTTATCTTCACCAACTGGCTTTCTGACTTTTAGACTCCAAATCACATTTTCCATCTCTGACATCAATATTTTAGGTTGATTAGTCATTTGATTTAATTCTGGTAAATCCTCAATCCTGCTATCTTCAAATAACTCCTGGACGTACTCAACCCATCTGTCCATGATCTCTTCTTTCTCATAGCATGGATTACCACTACCGTCTTCAATACACCCAGCTGATGGCACGGTCCTCTTTAATTTCGTCATATCCTTTACCTTTTGGTGAAGGCGTCTATAATAATGACTTTGTTCATACTGCTCAATATCTTCGCACTGTTCATTCATCCAATTCTCTTTTGCTTCCTTGTATTTTCTTTGAATCAAGCAGTGTAGGGCTTTGTAGCATTCATTATCTCGATGCTTTACCTTTCTTCTTTCTTCAGTTAACTTTCTCAGCTCATCGGTGAACCAAGGATTATGTCTTTTGCTCTTTTTCCGATAACCCAAAGTCTTTTCCGCAACTTTAGTCATTGTTGTTTTAAACTCTTCCCAGATGTTCTCCACTGCCATGTTGCTACCCACGTCACCTAAGACTGAAAATCCACCTGAGATTTAATTTATTGCACATACATATACAACCACATACACACTCTTGCACACACACATACGCATTCACGTGCATACTATACACACGCATATACACACTCACCACACACATATTCATAGACTTGCTCACACACACACACACACACAAATATACACTGACACATACTCACACACACACACTTACACACACTCACATATGCATATACACAGCTACAGACACAAGCATACACATACATACACAAGCACGTACATATACACACTTGAGCTCGCGCGCACACACACACACACACACACACATCTATATTCCTTGCACATGACAATATCTGCACTGACACAAACGATAAGATCAGTTCACTCTTGGCCAGCTCCAGCCTTGCTCTTGTTTACCCTGGGTCCCTCAGGCTAGTTCTAAACAGTTCATTATTTTCCGGACTGAGACATATTCACAGTGATACAAGTTGTTTCTTCACCTGGATTGGAGGCGATTGCATTTCAGAGAGCTGCTCCAGAATTTGATTGATGCCAACCCAACATGAGGAGCTTGTAAACCCTCTGGTGTGTCCAGTCAACTGTTGCGGAATAGAAATTGTTCCCTCTGCACACCTCTCATCTTGCCCATTGCTCACCCCTGATATCACTGTGTATTTCAAGCATTCTGCTATCTATTTATAGCAGCAGTCTACCCTCTGGTGGTAAGATGACAGGAGTTGACCTCACAATCTACCTCGTTATGATCTTGTACGTTATCATTTACCTGCACTGCACCCTCTTGTAGCTGTTACGCTTTATTGCGCATTCTGTATTGTTTGACCTCATAAACTCCAAAACATAAATCGAATTGAATGAAGAAGGTGAAACAATGTGCGCATGTATCACGTGGTGGTGTGATGATGTACACGACTGTTCAGATGTCTCAGGGACGTATATATGGCAAGGCACCTAAGACTTTTGCACAGGACGGTATTTGTCAACGTGAAGCAAACAGCAAGTTTGTAAATCTGGTGAGAGCAAAAGATGTTTGAAATGGGAGGGTGGAGTGCTGTGGGAAGAAGTGTTAGGGCAGGGGGTGGCACGTGTACAGACATACCCAGCCCTGAGACACCAGGCAAGGTCATTTGATTCCCAACAATTGGTTTATTGATCATTACAGAATGTCTCCCTGGTGATTCCCGTTCCCTCCCCTCTCCCTTCCCCTTTTCCCAACCATGATTCCCCTCTCCCTGTCCCCTTCCCCCTCTCAGTCCACAATAGAGACCCAGATCAGAATCAGGTTTATCATCACTCACGTTTGTTATGAAACTTGTGGGGTTTTTTATGGAAGCTGTACAGTGCAATACATAAAATTACTACAGTACCGTGCAAAGGCCTTATGTATCCCTGTTATATATATGTGCCTGAGACTTTTGCACAGGACTGTAGATGATGCCTAACCTGATGAGTTCCTCCAATATTTTGTGCATGTTACTCTCTGACTGCGTTTCCCTATTCACGGTCTCCTCCTCTTCTCAGTTGCGTGTGAGTTGTGTTGGAAGTGATAGGACTGACCCATTTTCACGTCACAGTTGTCTGGAGCTCATGAGATTCTGGCCATTCTGAGCTCCTCCTCTAATGTTTTGTGATGCCTCCGTTCATCCCGCTCCCATCAGGGAGGAGGCGACGTAGCATCCATACCAGGACCACCAGACTCAAAACCAGTGACTTTCCCCAAGCAGTAAGGTGATCAACACCTCCACCCACTAACCCACCCCTTCACACCCCCAACCACCACTACTTGACCATTTCCTGTCAGAGTCACCTTATGTACAGACACTACTGTGCCCAGAGTCCCTTTGTGGAAATACAATCAATCTATGTGCATAAACTATCTTACATATGGCAAGTGGCAGATGGAATAAAGTGTTGGGAAGAGAATGGTCACGCACTTTGGTGGAAGGAATAAAAGCATAGTCTATTTTCTAAATGGAGAGAAAATACAAAAAGTGGAGGTGCAAAGGGATTTGGGAGTCCTTGTGCAGGATTCCTTTAAAGCTAATTTGCAAGAAAGGTCTGTGGTGAGGAAGGCAAACGCAATGTGAGCATTCATTTTGAGAGGACTAGAATATAAGAGCAAGGATGTAATGTTGAAACTTTATAAAGCACTGGTGAGGCCTCAGTTGGAGTATTGTGAGCAGTTTTGGGCCCCTTATCTTAGAACGGATGTGCTGAAACTGGAGAGAGTTCAAGGGAGGTTCACAAAAATTATTCCGGGATCGAATGGCTTGTCGTTTGAAGAGCATTTGATGGCTCTGGGCCTGTATTCACTGGAATTCAGAAGAATGAGGGGTGACCTCATTAAAACCATCAAATGGTGAAAGGCTTTTGTAGAATGGATGTGGAGGCGATGTTTCCTATGGTGGGAGAGTCTAAGACCAGAGGACACAGCCTCAGAATAGAGTGATAACCTTTTAGAACAGAGATGAGGAGGAATTTCTTTAGCCAGAGAGTGGTGAATCTGTGGAATTCATTGCCACCAGCAGCTGTGGAGGCCAAGTCATTGGGTATACTTAAGGCAGAGGATGATAGGTTCTTGATTAGTTGGGGCATGAAGGGATACGGGGAGAAGGTAGGAGATTGGGCTGAGAGGGAAATTGGATCAGCCATGATGAAATGGTGGAGCAGGCTTGATGGGCCAAATGGCCTAATTTTGCTCCTATAACTTATAGTCGTATATTAATATCCCCGAAGAAGGGTCTCGGGTTGAAACATCAACTGTTTATCCATTTCCCGAGATGCTGGCTAACCTGCTGAGCTCCTCCAGCACTGTTTTGTGTGGTACATATTTTTATTTATTTTGTGTTCCTTTATTATTATTGTATTCTTTATCTTATTGTGTGTTTTTGTGCTGCATCAGATCCCGAATAACAATTATTTCTTTCTCCTTTACACTTGTGTACTGGAAATGACATTGAACAAACCTGAATCTTGAGTTTTGAATCAAGCAAACTCTGAAATCATAAAATAATATCCTGAAGGTTTTCTGAATGAAAAATAGTCTCCCAGAGGACCATAGCCTTGTCGTAGGGTTTGGAGGCTTGCGTGGCTCAATGACCCAGAGGGCTATGTTGGCTGGAGTCAGGGCTTTATGCTTTGTCTCTTGGTAGGGTCACCCATGTCAAACAGGTGAAAGGGTAGAGGCCAGACTAAGAGTGGTCCTCCAGGTTCAGGGCTTCAGCTCAGGACTAACAACCTTGACTGGTCAAGCAAAACTGTTACAGAAGCAGCAATGAAGAATCCTTCTACATCTGAGTGTGACAATATTCCTCAGTCTCCAGCCGGGATTTGCGTGACTGACAATACTGAAAGCCGAGACGAAGCTACTGACACGATGAATGAAGGCAAGAATGCCGCCAGAGATGGAAGACATTTATTGTTGCCCTAAATGCCAGTGGCATAACGGGCAAAAGAAGAAGAAAGATTGGTCTTTTGTAAACATTCGTTAGTGGTTGCGAGCAGTTGTCAGTGAGCTGCTTAGGTAGTAAAGTTTCCTGAACAATTTTAACCATGAATCAGCAACCCCACCAACTCTCTGAAAGTGGAGAACACTGACAGAGGGACAGCTGCTCTGAGAAGACCTTGGTTAGGAGAACAAAGCACTTTGCAGCCTATGGAGAAGATAAGGGGCCCATGATGAAGATAAGGGGTGGGAAAAGGGGCTTGTTTGGCTGTTGTTGTCATTGCTGTTGCTTGTGTTGTTCTGCCAAGCATTGTGGGAAATGCTATGTTGGTGCCAGAATGTGTTGTCACACTTGCAGGCTGCCCCCCAGCACATCCTTGGGTTGTGTCAGTCGTTAACACAGACAACTGTGTGTTTCCATGAAGAATAAATACGAATCTGAATCTGACAGATTCTTAATCATTAAGGTGATAAGAGGTTATCTGTGGGAGAACGTAAAGCTGAAGTCAGGATCAGATCAGCAAGGATGTAATGCTGAGACTTTTTAAGCCTCTGGTGAGGCCTCATTTGGAGTACTGTGTGCAGTTCCGGGCCATTCATCTAAGAAAGGATGTGTTGTCGTTGGAGAGGGTTCAAAGGAGGGTCACAGTAATGACTTTGGGGTTGAAAGACTTGTCATATGAGGAGAGTTTGATGGTTCTGGGCTTCTACTGACTGGAATTTAGAAGAATGAGGGGTGACTTCATTGAAACCTGTTGAATGTTGAAAGGCCTCATGAGAGTGGATGTGGAGAGGATGTTTTCTATCGTGGGGGAGTCTAGGTCTTTCGAATTTGAAATGAAGAGGAATCCCTTTAACCAGTGGGTGATGAATCTATGGAGGTAGCTGTGAGGTAGAAACTGTTCTTGAACCTCCTGGTGGAAGTCCTGGGACTTCTGTACCTTCTACCTGATGGCAGCACCGAGAGAAGATGGCCTGTGTGGTGGGGATCTCTGATGGTGGGTGCTGCTTTCCTACAACAATCACTGGGAGGGTTTTACCCGTGATGTACTAGGCCAAATCCATTACCTTCTGTAGGATTTTCCATTCAAAGACATTGGTGTTCCCATACCAGGCTGTAATGCAGCCAGTCAATACACTTTACACTTTTTGATCTTATGATCTCATTAAATGTAGTCAAAGGTTCAAGGGGCTGACTAGCCTGTTTCTGCTCCAGATTCTTAAGGAGTTACGAATGGAGTCACTGATCTTGTCCCGGGTATAACCTAAAACAAGTTTGGGAGGCAGGTTTCCATGACAACTTATGGAAACCAATAAAAAGTTGCCATTCTTCATCAGATTCCCTGAGGAGTCCACTCATGGAGTTGCTGGGAAAAGCTCACAAGAGATCCACATTCTGAGTATGATCTAGACCTTGCTGATGATGGCAGAGGGAACTGCTGGCAGTTCTGGGATGGACTGGAGTCTGCATGTCCTCTCTGAAAGCAAATCACTTGAGGGCACCTAGGGTGATTTTGCCCTAATTTTTATTTGCAGATTTGAAGGCCAGGGTCTTTTGTGCTTAGAGAGGGGAATTTCCCTGACCTGCTGAGTTCCTCCACCATTTTGTGTGTGTTACACTGGGTTTCCTGCATCTGCAGAATCTCTTGTGTTACCGGTTTTTAATTTTTCTGGCCTGGGGGAGACCATACTAAACTGAAACTCCTGACAGAACATTACTTTTTCTTAATTTTATGAAGTAACTTTTCATGGAAAATGCACTGCAGGTAATTAACTAGAAAACATGTGTGTCATTGTAAAGTAGCAGTTAATGTAAAACGTGCAGCGGATGTTTCCTATAGCGGGATGGTTTAGGACCAGAGGGAACAGCTCAGAATAGAAGGACGTCCCTTTAGAACAGAGATGAGGATGGAAGAGTGATGAATCTGTGGAATTCATTGTCACAATAGTTTCAAAAGCCAGGTCTTTGGGTATATTTAAAGTGGAATTTGATAGGTTCTTGATTAGTCAGAGCCTGAAGGGATACGGGGAGAAGGCAGGAGACTGGGGTGAGAGGGAAATGGATCAGCCATGATGAAATAGTGAAGCAGCTTGATGGGCCGAATAGCCTACTCCTGCTCCTATGCCTCATAGTATTATGGTCTAAAGATGCCCACATCCTCTGAGAGTATGAGAACATAGTGCTATTGCTTGAAGCCTCTCCTCCTGGTTCCAGTTTAAGATAGGGTGGCAGATAGTAGAGCCATGAGGTAGAGCAGAGGTTGGCCTCACAGACCAGAGGGCAAAGGTCAGGCTATGATCTCCATCAGTGTGGATCAGGCTATCAGGAAGGCATATTCCTAATTGTGAAGACCCAATCAAAATGTGTTTTTGTTTAATGTTTAGTGGTTCATTGGCTCAATTTAATATCAGAGAATGTATACAGTATACAACCTGAAATTCTCACTCTTCACCAAGCAGAAAACAAACCAAAGAGTGAATGACAGAAACATCAGAACCCCAAAGCCCCCCCATGCACAAGGAGCAGCGAAGAATCTACCCTCCCCCCTACTTGCTTCAGCAGAAAGCAACAAGCCCACCCCATCCCTATCATGCAATAGCAAAGTCCCCAGAGAGACCTTGGTCTAGAGTCCATCAAAAACTACTGTCCATCCCAACACTTCGACATCTCAGACAGGCTCTCTTTATCAATAATGAGGGAGAGAGAGAGATATCGCTCCTGCCACAGCGAGAGGAGAGGCCATCAGCTCGCTCTTTTGATGTTACGGTCTGCAGCATCACTTTTTTCAAGCTCCCCAATAACATCAAACATTACCTGTTCAAGAACATCCATACTTTATATTACTTTATCAATAACTGAGAAAATTAACCTGATCAATAATCACAAGGATCACAATAATCTCTTTAATAACCCCATAACTTTACCTAATCAACAGCACAAAGCATCACCTGATCAATAAGCCCATAACACAACCTCATCAATACCGCAAAACCTTATCTCATCAATATCCCCATAACCTTACCTCATCGATAACACAAAAATGGTACCTCATGAATAAGCGTAATTATTACCTCAGCACTGAAATAAAAACATTACCTCACGATTAACCGATTGGAATTAGAGAGATACAGAGAGAAAGGCCCTTCATTGGTTGGGGTCAACCATGGATGTGACATCCCAGTTGTCCACATGGTACACAAGCCAGCGCAGTATGATATGGAGAGCAAACTGTTGCGCAAGCAGTAGGCTCCCCTCCTCCACGCATCTGATGTACCCAAAGGATCGGCAGAGATTAGATTATGAGGACACTCAGTCCTCGTTTATTGTCATTTAGAAATGCATGCATTAAAAAATGATACAACATTCCTCCAGAATGATATCACAAGAAAACACAGGACAAACCAAAACTAAAACTTACAAAGCCACATGATTATAACACAAACAACAGGAATTCTGCAGATGCTGGAAATTCAAGCAACACACATCAAAGTTGCTGGTGAACACAGCAGGCCAGGCAGCATCTCTAGGAAAAGGTACAGTCGACGTTTCAGGCCGAGACCCTTCGTCAGGACCCTATAGTTACAACAGTGCAAAGCAATACCATAATTTGATAAAGAGCAGACCATGGGCACGGTAAAAAGATGTCTCAAAGTCCCGATAGCCTCATCATCTCACGCAGACAGTGAAGGGAGAAACTCTCTCTGCCGTGAACCTCCAAGCGCCGCAAACTTGCTGATGCAGCGCCATTGGAAGCACCCGACCACAGCAGACTCTGAGTCTGTCTGAAAACTTCGAGCCTCCGACCAGCCCCTTCGACACAGCCTCTCCGAGCACCATCCTCTGCCGAGCACTTCGACCCTGCCCTGGCTGCCGAGCAACAAGCAAAGCTGAGGACTCGGGGCCTTCCCCTCCAGAGATTCTGGACCACACAGTAGCAGCAGCAGCGAAGCAGGCATTTCAGAAGTTTCACCAGATGTTCCTCTGTGCTGTCAAGTCCGTCTCCATCAAATCAGGATTGTGCACGGCACCCTACTTGACAAATAACAGACCGTTACAGTTTGGCACCAGCAACGTCGCAGGAGTTGCCAGTCATCATTGAACTCAATGTAGGGCTGTCTTAGGGACTTCAGCTCCGGATTTTTTCTCGGGATTTACTCCCGAGGTCTTCCCCATGAGTGGGTATAGTTGCAAGGCAGTGGAGGTATGAGATAGGAGTTTTCCTTCTCCCAGATGAGCTGCCAAACGTGGCTGATGAGCTCCATCTGCCTGAAGCAACTTGTTTTAAGCTGCCAGTAACCCACCTTTGCCCCTTCTCCTGTCAGTAGAAATTGTTCTGCCGGGCTTAGTAGCTAAGCCACACGTGCAGGCCAGGAGCTGGACTTGGCTGTCAGAGGCTATTTGAGATGCATGTTATTTAATAGGTAAAGGGAACTTATCCCCACTATTACCCCAGGCTAGGACAACCTCAAAGAATCCCCATAGACATTATTGCATCAATAATCTCATTACTTTACATTATCAATAACATGAAAACATTATCACATCAATAAGCCTAAGCATTACCTCATCAATAACCAAAAGACATTATCTCATCAATAATCCCATACCTTTACCTTATCAACAATGTTCTTGCATTACTTGATAAATAACCTAAATAATTACCTCAGCATTAACCCAATTACCCCAATAGCCAAAACTTTACATTATAAATAATCCCAAAATATTTTCTCATCAATAACACAGTATGCTACCAAATCAATAATCTAATACATTGCCTATTAAATACCACAAATGTGTTACCTCACCAATAACTCAACATATTGCTTCATCAATAATCCAAAATATTATCTTATCAATGCCTCTCAAAGTCCAACCAAACGTCCCTGTCGTGAGAGGTGGAAACGGTTAAGGCCAGCCATCAGGGCCCTGGTACAGTGGACAAAATGGATTGCAGAAGTGTTGGTAAACTCCAATCTTACCATCGACTTTAGAGGACGACGGAGTCGGAAGGTCGTGGATGGTTTATGCTCCAATGGCAGTTAAGGGTCCAAGTAAGTATTACCTTATCAATAACCTAAAATTATCACCATTAATAACCCAAAATGGTCACCTCATCAATAACCCAAAATCATCACCTCACCAATAACCCAAAAACGTCATCTCATCAATAAACCAAAAGCTTCATCTCATCAATAACCCAAAAACATTATTTCATCACTAACCCAAGATCATTACCTCAATAATCCAAAATCATCATCTCAATCAATAACCCAAAATCATTATCTCATCTTACTTACTGCCTCTTACACCGCTGGCGTTTAGGGCAGCAAAGAAGGTCTTCCATCTCTGGTGGTGTTCAGGGCTTCCTTCATCATGCCAGTAACTTCCTCTCAATTTTCATTACTGTCAGTCATACAAGTCCAGAGTGGAGACTCAGGAATACCATTGGATTCAGATGTAGAAGGCTTCTTCATTGCTGTTTCCGTAACAATTTTGTTTTTCCAATCAAGGGTGTTGGGCCTGAGCTGAACCCCTGAACATGGAGGACCAGTGGACCACTAATATTCTGGCCTCCACCCTTTGACCTGTTTGGCATTGGTGACCCTACTAAGAGCCAAAGCACAAGGCCCTGTTTCCAGCCAACATAGCTCTCTGGCTCATTAAGGCACGCAAGCCCCCAAACCCTATGACAAAGTTGTGGTCCTCTTGGAGGATTACCTCATCAATAACCCAAAAATATTACCTCATCTCTGTGCTGGTTAAGATGTAATCAGCATGCATGAAAACATTTGAGGAAGTAACAACTAGGAATATTCTAAAATACCCTTTACAATATCGGGCACTGACAGTAGATGCACTCTTATTTTGAATAAGTACTTCTGAATCATAATCTACTTGCATTGCAGTATAATATTTCTTGTCACAGTTTTCCTATCTCAAAGTAACTGAACTGGATCTGAAATTTATCTGCACTCTTAGCTTCTTTGCCAAAATTCCAGATTTTCAATTTATTTCTCTCTGCCTGCTTGCAAAATGAGTTGAACATTTATTGTCACTGATCCAGCTAACAGGAGAATGAGACCAGCGACATCCCCAGAGACAAGGACAATAGTGGAGAGTTTAATTGTTTTATTATGTTAGAATTCAGTGCTGTTTCTCTTTACAAGCGCAGTCAAGTGCTTTCACTCAAGCTCTGTGCATTAACTTGGGTTGATGCTCATCCTTACTTTAACTCTGCATGGACGGTCCCAAGCCTGTCTGCACAAGGATAAGGGGTTGGGCATGGGGCTAGAAACCCCATCTCATAAAAAACCCAGAGCTATAGAAACCAGCTCCAAAGTCCTCATCCCTGGGAGAAGGATCTTTGCCTAGAAGTCGTCTATATTTGTGTGAGGAAAGTGGAAGCCAATCAACCTTCTATTGGGCCTGGTCAGAGGACTCTGGTGTCAGTGGCCTATGCCCTAGTAGGGGTGATGGGCATAAGAAGAAGATAATTACATGATAGGAGAAGTTGAGAAAGCTATGAGCCAAAGATGGCTGATGGGACTCAGTTGCTAGGCAACACTTGGATGAGCTGGGCTGAAGGATCTGCTTTCATGCTGTAGGACTCTTTTCACCCAACGTTTGAAGAACATTTCAATTGGCAGGTCACCGAAGGTCTATGCCCCCAGAATGGGTGATGGCCTTAGGAAGAAGAAGAAGTGGTATACCTGGTAATGGTCCACAAGCCCATCAGGGAGGAGGTACAGGAACCTGAAGACAAACAGTCAATATTTTAGGAACAATATCTCTCCTTCAGCCATCAGATTTATGAACAAATAATGAATACTACCTCACTATTTCGCTCTCTTTTTGCACTACGTCATAAATTGGGGAACCGCTTCATCAAGCACCTTCGCTCTATCTGCCAAAAGTGGAACTTCCCGGTGGCCAAACATTTTTAATTCCAGTTCCCATTCCCGTTCTGGCTTGTCGATCAACGGCCTCTTCTTGTGCCAAGATGGGGCCACCCTCAGGGTGGAGGAGCAACACCTTCTATCCTAAGTACCCTCCAACCTGATGAACACTGATATCTCCTTTTGGTAAAAAAAATAACTCCCTTCCCTTTCCCTCTTCCTCTATTCATCACTCTGGCCTCTTACACCTTCTCACTTGCTTTTCACATCCCCCGGGTCCCCTCCTCCTTCCCTTTCTCCCATGGTCCACTCTCTTCTCCTATCAGATTCCTTCTTCTCCAGCCCGTTACCTTTCCTACCCAACTGGCTTCACCCGTCACCTTTTAGCTATCCTTCTTCCCCAACTCCCCCACTTTTTTATTCTGGCATCTTCCTCCATCTTTACCAGTCCTGAAAAAGGGTTTCAGTCTGAAACGTTGACTGTTTATTCCCCTCAATAGATGCTGCCTGACCTGCTGAGTTCCTCCAGCATTTTGTGTGTGTTGCTCTGGATTTCCAGCATCTGCAGAATTTCTCATGTTTATATGTATATTTCTTATTGAAATTTACAACATATTTTGTGTACTGCATTGTACTGCTGGCACAAAGCAACAAATTTCACGAGATATGTCAGTGATGATAAACCTGATTCTGATTCTGATTCCTGAACGTGGGATCGTCATTAGTGAGTCCATCCAGACTTCCAGGGTAGGCCTTTCCCAGGGGAGAATAAGTTCAAAGTTCAAATTGTAAATTTTATTATCAAAATACCATATACAACCCTGAGATTCATTTTCTTGTGGGCATACTCAATAATCCTATAGAATAATAACCATAGCAGAATCAGTGAGAGACTGCACCATCTTGGGCGTTCAACCAGAATGCAGAAGACAACAAACTGCAAATGCAAAAGGAAAGAAATAATAATAATACATAAATAAGCAATCAATATCAAGATGAAGAGTCCTTGAAGATGAATCCCTTGTTTGTGGGAACCGCAACGTTATGCTGAACTAACTAGTAATCAAATGCCCAATGAGAGCCGACCAGGGGTAAGGCTATTCTGGATTTAGTGTTGTGCAATGAACAGGATTTGATAAGTGATCTTGAAGTAAAGGAGCCATTAGGAGGTAGTGACCATAATATGATAAGTTTTTATCTGCAAGTTGAGAGGGATAAGGGCAGATCAGAAGTGTCAGTATTGCAGTTGAACAAAGGAGACTATGGAGCCATGAGGGAGGAGCTGGCCAAAGTTGACTGGTCGGATATCCTAGCAGAAAAGACAGTGGAACAGCAATGGCAGGTATTCTTGGGAATAATGCACAAGGTGCAAAATCAGTTCATCCCCTGGAGAAGGAAGGATTCAAAGGGGGGAAAGCGGCCACAGTGGTTGACAAAGGAAGTCAGAGATAGCATAGCATTAAAAAAGAAGTATAACAGAGCTAAGGTGAGTGGGAAGACGGATGATTGGGAAACTTTAAGGAGCAACAGAACTTAACTAAAAAGGCAATATGGGGAGAAAAAATGAGGTATGAATGCAAGCTAGCTAGGAATATAAAGGAGGACAGCAAAAGTTTTTTTAGGTATGTGAAGAGAAGGAAGATAGTTAAGAACAATGTTGGGCCCTTGAAGAATGAATTGGGGGAAATTGTTATGGGAAACAGAGAAATGGCAGAAGAATTTAATAAGTACTTTGGATCTGTCTTCACTAGGGAAGACACAAGCAATCTCCCAGATGTATGGATGGGCCAAGGACATAGGGTAACAGAGGAACTGAAACAGATTGACATTAGGAAGGAAACGGTGATGAGTAGACTGATGGGACTGAAGGCTAACAAATCCCCAGGTCCAGATGGTCTGCATCCTAGGGTACTAAAGGAGGTGGCTCTGGAAATTGCAGATGCATTGGTGATCATTTTCCAATGTTCCTTAGATTCAGGATCAGTTCCTGAGGATTGGCGAATGGCTAATGTTATCCCACTTTTTAAGAAAGAAGGGAGGGAGAAAACAGAGAACTATCGTCCTGTTAGCCTAACATCAGTAGTGGGGAAGATGCTAGAGTCCATTATTAAAGATGAAATAGCGGCATATCTTGATAGCAGTGATAGGATTGGGCTGAGCCAGCATGGATTTACCAAGGGCAAATCATGCTTGACTAATCTATTGGAGTTTTTCGAGGATGTAACCAGGAAGATAGACATGGGAGATCCAGTGGATGTGGTGTACCTTGACTTTCGGAAGGCATTCGATATACGGTACCACATAGGAGATTGTTGGGTAAAATCAGAGCTCGTGGCATTTGGGGGAGGATATTGACATGGATAGAAAACTGGTTGGCAGATAGAAAGCAGAGGGTAGCAGTGAGTGGGTGTTTCTCGGAATGGCAGGTGGTGACTAGTGGGGTGCCACAGGGCTCGGTATTGGGACCACAGCTGTTTACGATTTACGTCAATGATTTAGAGGAAGACATTGTGAATAACATCAGCAAGTTTGCTGATGATACTAAGCTGGGTGGCAGTGTGACATGTGATGAGGATGTTAGGAGAATTCAAGGTGACTTGGATAGGCTGGGTGAGTGGGCAGAAACTTGGCAGATGGCGTTTAATGTGAATAAGTGTGAGGTTATTCACTTTGGGAGCAAGAACGGGAAGGCAGATTATTATCTGAACGGTGTGGAGTTAGGTAAGGGAGAAATACAAAGAGATCTAGGAGTACTTGTTCATCAGTCTCTGAAGGTGAATGAGCAAGTGCAGCAGGCAGTGAAGAAGGCTAATGGAATATTGGCCTTTATTACAAAGGGAATTGAGTACAAGAGCAAGGAAATCCTTTTGCATTTGTACAGGGCCCTGGTGAGACCACACCTGGAGTATTGTGTGCAGTTTTGGTCTCCAGGGTTAAGAAAGGACATCCTGGCTGTGGAGGAGGTGCAGCATAGGTTCACTAGGTTAATTCCTGGGATGCCGGACTGTCTTACGCAGAGAGGTTAGAGAGACTGGGCTTGTACATGCTGGAATTAAGAAGATTGAGGGGGGATCTGATTGAGACATATAAGATTATTAAGGGGTTGGACAAGATAGAGGCAGGAAATATGTTCCAGATGCTGGGAGAGTCCAGTACCAGAGGGCATGGTTTAAGAATAAGGGGTAGGTCATTTAGGACAGAGTTGAGGAGGAACTTCTTCTCCTAGAGAGTTGTGGAGGTGTGGAACGCGCTGCCTCGGAAGGAAGTGGAGGCCAATTCTCTGGATGCTTTCAAGAAGGAGCTAGATAGGTATCTTATGGATAGGGGGATCAAAGGTTATGGGGACAAGGCAGGAACTGGGTATTGATAGTAGATGATCAGCCATGATCTCAGAATGGCGGTGCAGGCTCGAAGGGCCGAATGGTCTACTTCTGCACCTATTGTCTATTGAAACTAACCTCTGCTGTCTCCACGATGTTTATATGTCCCTCTGAAAGAGCCTCTCAAACACCTCTGTCATAGTTATCTCAATCAGCACCCGGCAGCACATTCCAGGCACCCACCACTTTCAAATCAAATGGTCCAGTTTAATATCAGAGAGTGTACGTAGTATACAACCTGAAATTCTTACTCTTCACAGACATCCACCAAACAAGAAACCCGACAGAATGAATTATAGCTATATCAGAATCCCAAAGCCACCCCTTCCCTTTCAAGCACAAGCAGCAACAGAAGCATCGACCCTCCCCCCACTTGCACCAGCGGAAGACCACACTCCCCCCATGCAAGAAACAGCAAAAGTTCCCCAAAGAGACCTTGATCCAAAGTCCATCTAAAACCACAGTCCAGAACCCAGCACTTCGGTATCTCAGACTGGCTCTCTCACCATCGAGGGAGGAAGAGGTCACTCCTACAACAACGGGAGAGGGAAACCAGCAGCTCACTGTTCCGATGTTACAATCTTCTACTTTGCTTCTCCAAGTCTCCTGACTTGGGCTCCAGAGAGAAAGGGGCCGTGATCGAGTACACGGGCCTTCCAACAACAGCGCACACCGCTAGCCGTTCCGATGTTTCTGTCTCTCATGATGTTTCAGTCAGCGAAATCGGCGAGGAACCAGGTCATTTACGGGGCAGCACCTCGAAGTCATACGTCTTCCAGGCCACTCTTGAAGCTAACGAAATGCCAGGCCACAAAGCCAGCATGAAGACCCACCACTTGCAGAGAACCGTAGTTTGGGTTGCAGCTGTAGAACATGGAATCCAACAGGACCTCAACCACCTTGAAAATAAAAGAGACACAGAAGAAAGGAAGAATAAGCTGTTTCGTGGACGATCTGGAAGAAGTTGCCTTGGTCTACAAAAACCTCTGGTGCCATCTGTGTAAAAAAAAAACTTGCTCCTCACATCTCCTTTAAACCTACCCACTCTCACCTTCAATGCATGCCTTCTGATATTAGACATTTCAACCCTGGGAAACAGATACTCTCTGTCTACTCCATCTATGCCCCTCAAATCCTATAAACCTTTATCAGATCTCCTCTCAGCCTCCACCGCTCCAGAGAAAACAACCCAAGTTTGTCCAACCTCTCGTGATAGCACATGCTCTCTAATCCAGTCAGCATCCTAGTAAACCTGTTCTGCACCCTCTCCAAAGCCTCAACATCCTTCCTGTAGTGGGGCAATCAGAACCGTATGCAATTGGACTCACTCTCATGGGAGAAGTGGAGGTGAACTACAGAGGGAGGAGGGATGTGTGGGTGATGGGAGGCTGGACGGACAGGCCGGTGGGGTGGGGGAGAGAATTACCAGGTTAGGGTAATGTGGACAAGGAGATGTCTGGAGAGCTTCAACAACAGTATGGAGTGGACGGTATGAATGGCCTGTTTCTGTACACTGCTTCACAATAGTGCTGCCATATTCTTTCTGTGGTCCAGAACCTAGGTTCTGTGTCCCCTCTCTAATTCACCTTATCTCTTCAAGATATGTCCGAAAACACTCACGTCTGCCAAGTCTATCCTAATGTCTCTGATATGGCTCAGTGTCAAATTCAGCTGGATAATTGTTTCTACAGCACTTTGGGATCTTTTTCCAATGTTAAAAGCTCTTTCTAAATGCACGTCCCAGTGATGTGAGCTGCGTTTACTTGTAACCCTCTCACTAATCTTGTAGCGAGTTAGCTTGTACTGTGAATGCAAATGAACAGTAACACTACTCTATGAAGCATGGGGAATAACGGTGAAAAGGCCATTTCCAATAAATAAACATGTCTGGGGTAAATATGATTCAGATAAACACAAAACACAACAGTTTGAATGTTCCTTTAAAGGAAAGTAGGGCTGTTACTTGCATGAATACTGACACCCCCATATAAATTTACTGTTCGCCAGGGAGCAATAATTTAACTCACATCAGTATGGCTTAGACTAAAGTTGTATTGACCAAATATTTTAAACTTTAACAAATACAATACACAGAAACGGCCCATTACATATATGTGCACATAATCATTGGAGCTTGTTGTTGCGAAATCAATCCAGTTTGCTCCACTTCATTTACTCGTGGTACTAAACAATCCTGCATGGAAACTTCATCCAGGCAAAACATAAATAAATATCCATGCCACAAGGCGTTGAATCTTCTCCAAGATTGTGTGATAACTGGCTAATTAAAAGTTGTCTGTCCATTCACCATGAGACCATTGTCCGCAGGAGGATTTTCCAACAGCTTTATCTGTTCTTCCTAAGGAGTCTTTGACCATTTCACCATGTTCTTCACCCATGTTTGTCAGTCTGTCTCCATTCTTTCCTCTTTCTCCTTCTCCTGCTTCCAAGACTCCTGTACTCGCTCCAGAAAATAGTTACCTCCGATCTCTCTGGAATGTTTCGGGGCATCTTATTGGCCAAAATGTTAACAAGACACATCTTATTGGCTAATACAAGTCTAACTCCATCAACCGAATTACTCAATTGTATCTGGTAGTTGAAGGAACACATTGAAGCATCAAGGTCAGTGGTCACTCTCCATGGAGGCCAAAGGTTGACGGCAGTTGGCAGCCATGTCGGCGGCCTGGCAGTGGGCTGGTTGCCTTTCACAGAAGGAATAATTACGAGCAGCCACTCTCCTCAGTTCTGACAGGAGATGTTTTTGAAATTCTAAGATTTATGTGATTATTGGACTGTAGTTTATATTGCTGTCCTTCAGTTTTCTGTGTTCTCTTTCTTGCAGCCAGTTGGTGGGTTGAGGTTCTGGGTGGGTGATATGTTAGCTTTTGTGAGAGAGGGGTTGGGGATCTTGGGTTTGATGTTCTTATTGTTTTTTCTGTGTGGGCGATCTGTTACTTTTTGTGTATGAGAGAAGGGACTTGGGGGGTTGATGCTATTGTTGCTGTTTTTTTGCCAGGGAGGGGGTTTCGATGTTCCAGCTGTTGTTTTCTGTGTGGGCGATCTGTTACTTTTTGTGTATGAGAGAAGGGACTTGGGGGGGTTGATGCTATTGTTGCTGTTTTTTTGCCAGGGAGGGGGTTTCGATGTTCCAGCTGTTGTTTTCTGTGTGGGTGATCTATTAGCTTTTATACAATGGAAGGAACTGGGGGGGGGGTGGGTTCGGGTTTGATGTTCTTGTTGTTTTCCATGTGGGCAATCTGTCAGCTTTTTTTGTGAGAGGGAGGGGGTGGGGGGTTTAGGGTTTGTGAATTTTGTTTCTTTTTCTTCATCGTGCCGAGGGGGGAGTTGATGTCTTTTCTTTCAACAACTCTCGTGGTTCTTCTGTATTTCATGGCTATCTAGAGAAGGTGAATATCAGAGTTGTATTGTACATCCATATTTTGACAATAAAAAAAATGAACCTTTAAATGAACAAACACTGCATTTTGAGAAAATCTGCAGAAAATAAAAACAGCATAACTGTATTAATACAATAAAGCATGGTCTTAAACTAGGGTATTACATACTCTTAATAGTGAGTGAATTCTGTGCTTTTTAAATAACATTCATCCTCAGATGTCAGTGTTTGATAAGATCTCATTCAAAGCCTATCTGTGGTTGTCCCAAGGAATTTAATAGTTTCTTCATCATTTGGCACTTTCCCATATAACTGTAGGAGATGTGACACTGCCTATCAATAACTCAATGTGGACTTAACAAGTCTACTTGGACCTTAGCAAGGTCCTTGATGAGGACCCACACGTAGGCTACCCCAGAATCAGAATCAAGTTTAACATCACGGGATCATGTCGTGAAAATTGTTATTTTGCAGCAGCTGCACATTACGGTACATAATAATTCTAAAAGGTTTAAATTACAATAACTACAATGAAGATTTAAATTACAATAAGAAATAAATATAATTAATTAAATAAGTAATGCAAAAAGAGAGCAAAAAATATTGAGGTAGTTTTCATCAGTTCATTGTCCATTCAGAAATCAGATGGCAGAGGGGAAGAAACTGTCTGAATCATTGAGTGTGTGCCTTCAGGCCCCTGTACCTCTTCCCTGATGGTATCAATGAGAAGAGGGCATGTCCTGGGTGATGGGGGTTCTTAATGATGGACGCTGCCTTCTTGTTGTAATATACAGGACTGTGCAAAAGTCTTAGCACGTATAATAAGCGAGGGTGCCTAAGACTTTTGCACAGTACTGTATTTGTCGACGTGGAGCAGAGAGTGAGTTCATAAGTCTGGCGGGAGTAAAGGATGTTGGGAATAGTGAGGCTGGAGCACCGTGTGAGGGGTGTGGGACAGGTGGCAGAGAAGGAGTGCTGGGATGGGTGCAGACACACCCAGCCCTGAGACACCGGGCAGGACATTTGATTCAAACAATTGGTTTATTGATCATTACAGAATGTCTCTCTGGTGCTTTCCACTCCCTCCCTCCTATCTCCCTACCCTCTCCCTGTCCCCTTCCCACTCTCAGTCCACAATAGAGACCCAAATCAGAATCAGATTTATCATCACTCACATATGTCATGAAATTTGTTTTTTTGTGGCAGCAGTACAGTACAATACATAAAATTACTACAGTATTGTGCAAAAGTTTTAGGCCCCCTGGTTATATATATAATGTTGTGATGTTCTATATAAACCTACTCCATGATCAATTGAACCTTTCCCTCCTACACAGCCCATAACCCACCATTTTTCTTTCACTATGTGCCTATGGAAAATTCTCGTAAATATCCCTAATGTATCTGCCCCTACCACCACTAGTAGTGCATTCCAGGCACCCCTACTCACTGCGTAAAAAAACTACCTCTGACACCCCCCCCCCCACATATACTTTCCTCCCGTCACCTTAACCGGGTGACCACTGGCACTGGCCATTGCCGCCCTTGGAAAAGGCACTGGCTATCCATTTGATCAATGCTGAAGTTTATCTGTGCTGAAGGACGTGGTTAGTAAGTCTGGGTGCTATTGTGGACAGCGAAGAAGGTTTATTCATCTGAGATTGCGATGGGATTGAGATCAATTGGGAAAATGGGCCAAGGAGTGGCTGCATCACCGTCTGGTGTTGTGGGGGTTGGCGAGGCTACTGCACAGGGTTGAAATAAGCTGCAGAGGGTTGTAAACCCAGTCATCTCCATCATGGGCACTAGTCTCCGTAGTGCCCAGAACATCTTCAAGGAGTGGTGTCTCAAAAAAGTGGCGACCTTCATTAAGGACCCCCAACACCCAGGTTATGCCTTGTTCTCGTTGTTACCGTCAGGGAGGAGGTACAGGAGCCTGAAAGCACACACTCAACGATTCAGGAACAGCTTCTTCCTCTCTACCATCCAATTTCTGAATGGACATTGAATCCATGAACACTAACTCACTACTTTTTTATTTCTATTTCTGCACTACTTATTTCATTTAACTATTTAATAGATGCAGTATATACTTACCACACTTTTTGTCTACTATCATGCATTGCATTGTACGGCTGCCACAAAGTTAACAAGTTTCACGACAGATGCTGGTGATATTAAACCTGATTCTGGTTCTGAGATGGAGTTTAACTCTGCCAAGTAAAGGTAGCATTCATCTTCAAGGGCTCTCACCATGAAAGCCCTGCTCTCTTCTCGCTGCTGCCATCAGGAAGGAGGTACAGGAGCCTCAGGACTCACACCACCAGGTTCAGGAACAGTTACCACCCCTCAAACATCAGGCTCCTGTACCGGAGGGGATAACTTCACCCACCTCAACACTGAACTGGACTCACTTTCAAGGGCTCTACAGCTCATGTTCTCAGTATTAGTTATTTACTTATGTATTTATTATAATTTTTTGTATTTGCACAGTTTGCCTGTTTTTGCACATTGGTTGTTTGTCAGTCTTTGTGTGTAGTTTTTCATTGATTCTATTGTATTTCTTTGTTCTACTGTGAATGCCTGAAAGAAAATGAATCTCAGGGTTGTATATAACGTACTACACGCACTTTGATAATAAATTTACTGTGACTTTGAAGTGCCAAGTGTGTCATTTTGATCAATTAAACCAGGGCAGGATTAACACAGTGAACGGCAGTACCCAGGAGAATGTTGTTGAACAGAGAGACTGAGGGGTAAAGGCTTGTGCGAGTGACTGAGGCCTCCGTCAGTCAGGAGCGACCATGGATGTTAAGGAACCAGTGTAAGGTCTAAGGTAAAAGTAGACAGTATCCCAAAGGTGTGATACCGGTAGACAAGGTGAAGGAGGTTTGGCATGCTGGCCTTCATTGGTCAGAGTACTGAGTACAAAAGTCAGGATGTCATTATAGACTTGTACAGGACATTGGTGATATACACAAGAGATTCTGCAGATGCTGGAAATCCAGAGCAACACACACAAAATGCCAGAGGAACCCAGCAGGTCAGGCAGCATCTATGGAGGGGGATAAACAGTTGACGTTTTGGGCTGAGACCCTTCTTCAGGACTGGAAGGGAAGGGGGAAGATGCCAAAATAAGAAGTTGGGAGGAGGGGAAGGAGGAAGGAGGACAGGCTAAAAGGTGATAGGCAAAGCCAGGTGGGTAGAGGAGTGGGGAGATGAAGTAAGAAACTGGGAGATGATAGGTGGGAAAGTTAAAGGACTGGAGAGGAAGGAATTTGATAGGACAGGAGAGTGGAGCATGGGAGAAAGAAAAGGAGGAAGGGTTCCAGTGGGAGGTGAGAGGCAGGTGAGGAGAAGAGGTCAGAGGCCAGTGGGAAATAGAGGAAGAGGAAACGGGGAGGGGGAAATATTGCCAGAAGTTGGAGAAATCAATGTTCATGTCATCAGGTTGGAGGCTACCCAGATGGAATATAAGGTGTTGCTCCACCAAGCTGAGAATGACCTCATCGTGGCCGAAGAGGAGGCTGCGGTCCTAATGAAAGGTCTCGGCCCGAAACATTGACTGTTCGTTTCCACGGATGCTGCCCGACCTGCTGAGTTCCTCCAGTGTGTTGTGCGTGTTGCTTTGACCCCAGCAGCTGCCGAGTATTTTGTGTTTGCGGACCGACATGTTGGAATGGGAATGGGGATTGGTATTGAAATGGTTGGCCACTGGGAAACTCCACTTCTTGCAGATGGAGAGAAGGAGCGTGGATGGAGCGAGTTCGGGGTAAATTTATTATCAAAATACACATACAACCCCGAGAAGCAGGAAGATGAGCTACACCTGATGCAAAGGTTCAAAGGTTCACTTATTTTCAAAGTATGTATGTAGTGTACAACTCTGAGATTTGTCTTTTCCAGATAGCCACAAAACAGAGAAAAAACATGGAGGTTGTTCAAAGAGAAACGTCAAACCCCACCCCTTCACAAAACACAAGAACATTGACCCCCAAACCCCACCTCCCCATGCACAAAAAAAATGAGAAAGAACAAGCGGAAACGCTGAGTATAAACACCATAAGAATGAAGTAGTCCACAGTCCATAAATGCAATAGTTCAATCTGTAAACGCAGAGCCTCGGTAATATCCTCTGACATCAGAGAGAGACAGCACTCGAACGCAGAGGCCTACCCTCCGAGCACAGTGAGCCAACACATAATGACAGGCCACCACAACCTCTTCTCCTGAGGGACCCCATTAGCGATAGAAAGGCAGGCAGTCGGCGCTGAGCCCTCACTCACCTTCTGCATTCACCTCAATCTACCTTAACACTTTAATCGGCGATTAATGGGTGCTTTAATCAGCAAAATGGAGTTGAACATCCACTTGTGCCCCGTCTCTAAGTTTCACCTCGAGGGTGCTCGCTTCCCACAATCTTCTCGGAGACAGCAAAGCGCTGGGTTACTCAACCAATTTCCAAAACTGTAAACCGCAGACTCTAACAGTTCCAGAAACACACTGAAGATGAGAAACTGGCGTACAAGAAGTAAAATAAACAGTTTTCAGGACTATCTGGAGATGTCGACCGAGGGAGTGTTGCACGCTGTACGTTTTACGTTGCATGCTGGCGTCAACTTAACGAGATGACCTGGGGACAACTTGGAAGTCCGGTCCAGGGCAGAGCACTCTGGCCTGCTGTGCTATCAGTGGCCTATGCCCCAGTAGGCTTAAGAAGAAGAAGGAGAAAGATTATCTCTGATTAGATATATTGGAAATAGAGTTGGCTCCAATATCGGTTTAATATGACTGCCTGGGGTGTAAAGACAAAGGCATTAATGTACAGTATGTATATGCAATTTCTTCCATCTGGTAAAAGTGTGGGGATGTGGGGAGCTGCAGTTGAGGCCCATTGTTGGTGGAGGTTGCCCATGGATGTTGCATCCCACATGATACACAAGCTAGTACTCAAGCCAGAGCAGTACGACATGGAGAGCAAGCTCTTGGCCAAGCAGTAGGCTCCCCCACCTCTATTATCTGATGTACGCAGAGGAATGCCAGAGACCGATACAGTTTGGCACCAGCAGCATCACAGGAGTTGCCAGTCAGTATTGAACTCGACGTAGGACTGACTTTGGGTCTCCAGGTCCGGAATTTTCCTCAGGGGTTTACTCCCGAAGCCGCAAGACAGCAGAGGTTTGAAATCAGAGTTTCCTTCTCCTAGCTCCTAGATGAGCTGCCAACCACATTTGCCCAAAGCAACTGGATTTTAGGAGCTAGTAACCCACCTTTATTCCTTCTCCTGTCAGTAGAAACAGTTTTGCTGGGGTTAGTAGCTAAGCCACACGTGAAGGTCAGGAGCTAGACTTGGCTGTCAGAGGCTATTTGAGATGCACACCATTGGGAGCGTTTAATAGGTAGGTGGGAGCTGATCCCCATTACTTCTCCCGGCTATGACAACTGAAAGGAACTGGCAGTGTCACTGGACTTTCAATTGTTATTCATCACTAAATATTACTTGTATTTCCTGTCCAGCAAGACTATTCCATCGGGCAGTTAAATATATTGATGTAGGTCTAGAACATATTCACTTGTGGTTCAGTTGGAAATACATTGATATGGCGTTGAGAGGGATAAATTGGCCATGATCAAATGGCAGAGTGGACTTGATGGGCTGAATGGCCTAACTCTGCTCCAATGTGGGGCGGCATGGTAGTGTAGTGGTAAGTGTGACTCTATTACAGCTCCAGAGTTCGGAATCCAATTCCAGCGTCCTCTGTGAGCATGTTGGTACGTTCCTTCCCATGTGTGTTTGGGTTTTTCCTCAGGGAGGTCCCGTTTTTTCCCACAGTCCGAAGACGTGCTGGTTAATAGCTTGGTTGAGAGAGACAGGCACTCCTGTCTGAGATACCGAAGTGTTGGGATGGTCTGTAGCTTTTTGATGGACTCTAGATCACGATCTCTTTGCGGGGGCTTTGGGATGGTGCGGGGAGAGGGTCAGTGCTTTGGCTGGAGCATCTGAGGGGAGGGTTGATGCTTTTACTGCTGCTTGTGGGTGCGGGAAGAGGAGGGCTTTGGGGTTCTGATGTTTTTTTGTCATTCATCCTTTAGGGTCTTTTTTGTTTCATGGATGTCTGTGAAGAGTAAGAATTTCAGGCTGTATACTGTATAGATTCTGTAAAGCATTGAACCACTGACCTGGTCACCGTAAATTGTCCTGTGATTCGGCTCGGTGGGCTGCCGGGTGGTGCAGCTCACTGGGACAGAGGAGCCTTTTCTGCATATCTCTAAATAAAATCAAATAAATAAAAAATAAAATGCCTTATGGTCTTTGTAGTGCAGCTGAATTTCACAGTGAGGGACAATTTCTGACCACTTTTTGGTCCCTTTATTTTGTTCTAGTTCTAATGATCGAGAGATTGAACAATATTTCAGAAAGACACTTGCAGCCTGAAGGTGTGCCTCATAAAATCCACCCCATCAAGCCACATAAAATTACATCTGTTGCTGAGGAAAAGTCATTAATCCTGACTGTTAGGTGCTTATGAACACTTACAGTTGCTACTGGCGATCCTACCACTGGAGACAGCTGTATATTAATCGAACATATTCATTCCCACTGCCCTGAAATGTCTCAATGGCTCTCGATTGCGTTGTTTCATTACACAGGGCAGCAATTTTTTTCAAAAGTCTTGCTTTCTCAGAAATACTTCTTTTGTCAGTAACTGGCCACTTGAAGCTGAACACAAATATCATTTCAAACCATTTGTGTCATGTAGGAATTTGGAGAAACAAGACATTAACTTTTATGGCGATGTGGTACCGTGGTGGTTAGTACAACGTTTTACAATTCCAGCGACCCAGGTTCAATTCCCGCCACTGCCTGTAAGGAGTTTGTATGCTCTCCCTGTGATCAGGTGGGTTTCCTCTGGGTGCTCCGGGTTCCTCCCACAGTCCAAAGACGTACCAGTTGGTAGGTTAATTGGTCATTGTAAGGTGTCCCTTGATTAGGCTCAGATTAAATTGTGGGGTTGCCATGCAGCACAGTTTGAAGGATCGGAAAGGTCTATTCTGGACTGTATCTCAATAAATAAATAAAAACTGAATTTAATTGCTTAACAGTGCTGACACTTTGCAATAGTTCAATGAAGCTAAAAATGTTTTATTGATGATTTTCATTTATACTCAGCATCCAACAGTAATCAGCTGGCATTGATGGATTCCAGTTGCACTGATACCATTTCTCCATGACCACAATGTCCTGGTGAAACCTTTCATCACTGGCAGTGCCAAGCTTTGCAGGGAAGAAGTTTAAATGGGAATGCAGAAAATGAATCTTTAGTGGCATGTTGCACTTCATGGTTTTGTTTGCTTGAACCATGTTGTGAACCAGCTACATGTAGTTTGGTGCTCTGTAGTTGCCAAGAAAATTTTCAACAACATCCTTGAATGCCTTCCATGTGATTTTCTCCAGTCCCATTAGAAATTCTTCAAATTGCCTGTCATTGATGACCTGTTTGATTTGTGGACCAACAAAAATGCCTTCCTTAATCCTGGCATCAGTTATTCTGACTTGAATTGAATTGACTTGAGTTGAAGTAATAAATATAGGTAATTTTTTACAAAATGGTGTGTGATAGAGAAACTTCATGGTGATTTTCATAGTCAGCAGCCCAAAATGCATAAGATACACCCGAAAGTTTACAGGGGGCAAAATTTTTGTTGTTCAGTGTTATCTACCTCACATACTCCAGTCTTTAATGAGCTGACATGGGGAGTGGGGGCAGCTGCACATTGTCCAGGAGGCAAATGTTACCTTTATTAATGTCACGTAGCAGGTATAACTGTCAATGGGACAGACAGGAGCTTTCTGTCATTGCGGATTGATTGCGAAGGGGTTTGAAGATGCTGGAGCTGGGTTGTATACGGGCGGCACGGTAGCGTAGTGGTTGGTGTAACGCTTTACAGCGCAGGTGATCCGCGGTCAATTCCCGTCGCTGCCTGTGAGGAGTGTGTACGTTCTCCCCCATGACTGCAAAGGGTTTCCTCCGGGTGCTCCTGTTTCCTCCCACAGTCCAAAGACGTCCCGGTTGGTAGGTTAATTGGTCATTGTAAATTGTCTGGTGACTAGGCTGGGACTGAAAATTGGGGGTATTGCTGGGTGGTGCAGATCAAAGGGCTGGAAGGGACTATTCTGTGCTGTATCTCAACAAAATCAAAATAAAACAAGGGGTTAACTGGTCATTGTAAATTGTCTTGTGATTAAGCTAGGATTAATTTGGGGGTGGCATGGCTCGAGGGACCTGAGGGGCCTATTCTGCATTGTAAATAAATATATAAATACGGTGCCATATATGTACTTAGATAATAAACTTGTTTTGAACTTTGAAGTTTGAAGACAAATAAATGAGATATCAGGTCGGGGTTGTGACCGAAGTGTCAGTATTGTGGGGAAACTCAAGGCAGGAATAAGAATATAAGACAATAAGTCCATAAGGAATAGGAGCAGAATTAGGCCTTTTGGCCCTTTGAGTCTGCTCTGCCATCCCATCATGGATGATTTATGCCCCTCTCTACCCATTCTCCAGCCTTCTCCCCGTAACCTTTGATACCCTGACCAATCAAGAATCTATCAAGCCCCTTTAAAAATGCTCTCTGACTTGACCTCCACAGCAGCCTGTGGCAATAAATTCCACAGATTCATCATCCTCTGGTGAATTACGAAGTTGCAGTCACCTCTTCCTGATGTAATGCAGATGATACGAAGATAGGTGGAGGGGCAGCTAGTGTTGAGGAAGTAGAGAGGCGACAGAAGGATTTAACAGATTAAGAGAATGGGCAAAGAAGTGGCAGCTGGCATACAGAATTGAGAAGTGTTTGGCCAAGCACTTTGGTAAAATAAATGAAAGAGTTGACTATTTTCTAAATGGAGAGAAAGTACAAAAACTGAGGCACAGAGGAACTCCTTTATGCACTTGAGTCCTTGTGCACGATTCCCTGAAGGTTAATTTGCAGGCTGAGTCTGTGGTAAGGAAGGCAAATGCAATGTTAGCAATCATTTCAAGATGACTAGGATGTAATGTTGAGGCTTTATAAAGCACTGGTGAGGCCTCACTTGGAGTATTGTGTGTAGTTTTGGGCCCCTTAACTTAACAAGGATATGTTGAAACCGGGGAGGGTTCACGGGAGGTTCACAAAAATGATTTCGGGATTGAAAGGCTTGTCATATGAGGAGCGTTTGATGGCTCTGGGCCTCTACTCACTGGAATTCAGAAAAATAAGGGTGGATCTCATTGGAGCCTGTCAAATATTGAAAGGTCTCGATAGAGTGGATGAGGAGAGGATGCTTCCTACAGTGGGGAAGCATAAAACCAGAGGAAACAGCCTCAGGCTAGAGGGACGTCCATTTAGGATGGAGAAGAGGAGGAATTTCTTTAGCCAGAGAGTGGTGAATCTGTGAAATTTGTGGAGATCACTGAGTGTATTTAAAACAGTGATTAATAGATTCTTGATAAGTCAGGGCATGAACAGGGAGAAGGCAGGGGATTGGGGCAGAGCAGGAAAATAGATCAGCCATGATGAAATGGTGGAGCAGGCTCGATGGGCTAAATGGCAAAATTCTGCTCCACTGACTTATGGTCCTATGGTCCAAATAAGGTCCCCCGTGTCACACTCACTCCTCCACTAACGTGTTTACTTTAGAGTGACCTACAAACTGGTCATGTCCTCCTGAACACGCCTGTTCACAGGAAAGTGTTTGTTACAAACCAGCCATGTCCTCCTCACCACATGTCAACAGGAATGTGCTTGTTAAAATCTTACGGCATTACAGGAAAGATACTGGCATGGAGAGAGGAATGGCTGACAGGCAGGAGGCAGTGAGTTAGAATAAAAGGGGCCTTTTCTGGTTGGCTGCCAGGGACTAGTGGTGTTCCTCAGAGGTCAGTATTGGGACCGCTGCTTTTCACGTTGTTTGTCAGTGATTTAGATAATGGAATTGATGGCTTTGTGGCAAAGTTTGCGGTTGATATGAAGATAGGTGGAGGGGTAGGTAGTGCTGAGGAAGCAATGTGATTGCAGCAGGACTTAGACAAATTGGAAGAATGGGCAAAAAAGTGGCAGATAGAATACAGTGCTGGGAAATTTATGATAATGCACTTTTATAAAAGGAACAATAGCGTGGACTATTATCTAAATGAGGAGAGAATTCAAACATCAAGGTCCTCATGCAAGACTCCCAGAAGGTTAATTTACAGGTTGAGTCTGTGGTAAAGAAGGCAAATGCAACGTTGGCATTTATTTCAAGGGGAATAGAATATAAAAACAAGGAGATAATGCTGAGGCTTTATAAGACACTAGTCAGGCCGCACTTAGGGTGTTTGTCAAGTTTTGGGCCCCATATCTCAGAAAGGATGTGTTGTCATTGGAAAGAGTCCAGCGGAGGTTCACGAGGATGATTCCGGGAAGGAAGGAGTTAACATATGAGGAGCGTTTGGCAGCTTTGGACTTGTACTCACTGGAATTTAGAAGAATGTGGGGGAATTTCATTGAAAGCTACTGAATGTTGAAAGGACTAGATAAGATGGATGTGGAGAGGATGTTTTCTATGGTGGGGGTATCCAGAACTAGAGGGCACAGTCTCAAAATTGAGGGGCAACCTTTTAGAACAAAGGTAAGGAGGATTTTACTTTTTAGCCAGAGAGTAGTAAGTCTGTGGAATGCTCTGCCACAGCCTGCAATGGAGGCCGAGTCAACTTTGCCATTCCATCATGGCTGGCTTGTTATCTTTCTCAACCCCATTCTCCTGCTCATCTCCCCATAACCTTTCTCACCCTGACTAATCAAGAACCTATCAACCACCACTTTAAATATACCCAATGACTTGGCCTCTACTGCTGCCTGTGGCAACGATTTCCATAGATTCACCACCCTCTGGCTAAAGAAATTCCTCCTCATCTCCATTCTCAAGTGTGGTACAGGTGGGGGTGTCGCACCTGAACTGAAGTGAAAATATTCTGACTGAAGCAACACTCACAGATATTGCTGGAGGAACTCAGCAGGTCACCTGTGTACGGAAAAGAGCAAGCAGTTGACGTTTCAGGCCGAGACCCGTCTTCGGGACTGGACAGGAAGTGGGAAAATGCCTGCAATATTCTGACTGGATTCTGCCAATGGGTAACCGTGCAGTGAGAACACTCGGGGTGCCACATTGGCGCAGTGGTTAGCACAGCGCAGTCACAGCTCAGGATGTCGGAGTTCAGGGTTCAGTCCCAGCGTCCTCTGTAAGGAGTCTGTACGTTCTCCCCGTGACTGCATGGGTTTCCTCCGGGTGCTCTGGTTTCCTCCCACAGTCCAAAGATGTACTGGTTAGTAGGTTAATTGATTATTATAAGTGGTAATGCTAGGGTTAAATTGGTGGATTTCTGGGCTAGAAGGGCAGGAAGGGACTATTCCACACTGTATTCCTAAATAAATAAAATCAAAAATTCTGCCCCCTCCAGCCAACATCATCCACTTTAAGCTGACTGTGAGACATTACCCTTTGAGGCCAATTTGAAACAATAATGGTAAGCCCTCTCAGCTGACAACATGAGAAAATAAATCTGTAATAGTATATGATGCTGTTTGCTGGAAATATTCCCCATTAAATATTTAAAGTAATTTAACCAACCATAAATTTGAATTATTTAGTAATTTTGCCCAGAGGTAGCAATTTTATATGCATGCTCCAATTTATTTGAAAGGAATTCTTTCCCTAGCCCCAACTTGACCAAAATTTCTAGATGTTATGCTTAACTAGGGTTTAGACAAGTGTTGTGTAATATTGGAACCTATCATGGTTCAGAGACTCGGAAGTAATAGGGTTCTTAGGTTGAACCAAAAGTGGACAATGAAACAATTACTTAGGGAGCACGGTAACATCTGATGGCAGGGCTGATGTTGAAATTAGCAGAAGGATTGGACTTTCCGGTAAGATGACACAGCGGCCCCACGTGGACCAACCAAAGGCGGCTTTTCTTTGTTAAATGTGTTTTTATACATAGTAAGACTATTCTTGACTCCAATAACTACGTGTATAGCAGGTCTACTGTATCAGTGAGCTCTCATTGTTCGAAGTACCTAGCCGGGCTGTCGATGGATCCGGCTGGCGGTTCAGAGAAGGCGAGTCAGCTGTCAGGTCGAACCATCAGGCCAGGGGACTTGAGTTGGGCCGCCAGGCTGCAGGAGGAGCTGGACTGGGTTCAGAAAAACTGACCTGGGTGCAGACCATGCTGCTGCCTGCTACTTGGAGGTACTGGAGTTGGCACCTTCAAGTTGGCGCAAAGGTGGCACGTAGTGAAACTGCGAGTGACTGTCTTGACGTTGCCTTTCCGATTGCAAGACCCTGTTGGACATTGATCGCCTTAGGCCTTCTTCCCTTGTATGCGTCGAGGCAGCAGACTCGCCTCGGTTGTAGTGGGAACTAGGCCTCAAGCCATGGGTTTGCAGTGTAGCGTGGTGTCCGGGCTCGGTTGGGGTGGCCTCTCCTGCTGGTGCTGTCCTCCAGTGGTGGATCGGTGTAACTACAGGCCAGACTGCTGGGATCCATCAATTTGTGGGACTTGTTGCTTGGACTAAAAATGTGTTTTCTTACTTGACTGTGTTCTTTTTTTTTCCTTTCTCATTATTTTGAATATGTTTTTGCACCTTGTCCTCAGAGATTCAGCTGTATCCATGTATGGTGTGAACGACGATTAAACTTGACTTGATTTGATTTTGATTTGAAGTACACTTTTGAGCAGGATACTAAATAATAACTCAATTTCTATCGGTGCGTAACTCAGAGTGTCGCAGTGTTATGTTCATTACACAGTAACACGTGGAAGCAAATGTCAGGCGATATCAAGGCAAAATGAGGGAAGACTTGAAGCTGGAGAAATGTGGTTTTTGAGGAGAATGATGAAAATATGGTGGAAGGGCAGAGTAACAAATGAGGAAGTCATGAGAAAAGCTGATATAAGAAGAGAGCTGATATCATCAATCAGGAAACGGCAGCTGGAATTTCTGGAACAGGTACTGAGGAAACAGAAGCTCAACATCTTGCAGTGACGGGAAAAATTGATGGAAGAAAAAGTCTCAGTCGACAGCACTTGGCGTTCGTGAGTCACAAGGGATGGACAGGAAAAATTTTTGAAGAGCTTATTAGAAGTCCTCAGATTAGAGACAGATTGAAGACCATGATCACTCACGCCATACAACATGGCACATGATGATGATGATGAAGCAGACTTCAGCTCACTACTCCGTGAGGCTTCACTCGCCTCAGCGCTGAACTGACTCTGCAGCTGCGGCCTGCAGCCATCGGCACTCACCTCAGTGAAAACCTGAGATCGTGGCTGCAGCCTGCAGCCTCCTGGGCCGGCTGCAGTGTTAAACTGGCTCTGTGGCTGTGGATTCAGTATCGGGGACTGTGCTGTGGCCCTGTAGCCTTTGGGCTCCTGGGCTGGCTGCAGCCTTGAACTGGCCCCGTGACTGTGGGCTCGTGTTCAGGGACTCTGCGGTTCATGTTCTGTGGATTATTTGTTTACTCTTTTATTGTTTGTCCCATTTGTCCTTTTTCACATGTTGGATGTTTGACAGTTTTTGTTTCGTGGGGTTTTCATGGATTATTTGTGTTTCTTTGTTTTGTGGCTGCCCGCAAGAAGATGAATCTCAGGGTTGTATTTGGTATACATCCTGATGTCGCCAGAGAGACACTGAAGCTGGTGGATACAGATGTGTCTTATTCAACAAAATGAGACCCTCTCTGAGGAAGAGGCCACCCAACCCAATATTACACAACATTTTCATATGCTAAGCATCAAAGGGAACAGTAGGACAATTCTATTGTTACACTCTATCTACAATGCTTCCTTTGAATTACATTTAGTTTCCACACACCTCCTTCTTCACACCAGCCCTCCAGACACCCAAAATGAATGTTAATCAGCATTGTCTGGTTTGCAGTCAACCCCAGTCCACAGCTCCAGGAAAACTATTGTTCAGGGCTGCATTTTAAATTCAATCTACAATCCACGTTCAGGTCTAAAGATTGGTTGCGGAAGCTAATATTTGCTATATACCCTAATTCCAGAATATTCCCTAACACATACTTTGATAATAAATGTACTTTGAAGTTTTTCATCGCACAGTCACACTGAAAATTTCACAGCCCATGTAAGAACACAGTATCAAATACAGAGATTCAGATCAACACCATGTGGTTAACTGCAATCTCAGCGAGCACAGACCTCTGCTCAATCCGTTGATTGAGAAAATGCTTCAGAGTTCAAAAGTTCAAAGTAAATTTATTATTGAAGTACGTCTATGTCACCAAGTACTACCCTGAGATACGTTTTCTTGCAGGCATTCATAGTAAATACATGACACACATTGGAATCAATGAAAGACTGCGCTCAGCAGGACGGACAGACAACCAACGTGCAAAAGGCAACTAACCATGTAAAAGAATAAGGCACATACATAAACAGCATGGGTGGCTAAGAATTTTGCACCATACTGTAGTCATTTTATGTGTTGCACTGTACTGCTGTTGCAAGAATAAACAAATTTCATGCCATATGTACGTGATGATAGAGCTGATTCTGATCTGGGTCTCTATTGTGGACTGAGAGTGGGAAGGGGACAGGGAGAGGGGAATCATGGTTGGGAAAAGGGAAAGGGAGAGGGGAGGGAGCGGGAAGCACTAGAGAGACATTCTGTAATGATCAATAAATCAATTGTTTAGAATCAAATGACCTTGCCTGGTGTCTCAGGGCTGGGTGTGTCTTCACCTACGCCACACCACCTCCTGCTCCTGGCACTCCTTCTCTGCCAGCTGTCCCACACCTCTCCTGCGGTGCTTCACTCTCACCATTCCCAACATCCTTTGCTCCCACCAGATTTACAAACTCGCTTTTGGTCATAAGGGGGGCATTGGTGGCCATCGGACTGGGCCATTACAGCTCTCTGCATCACATTGACAAAAGCAGTATTGTACAAAAGTCTTAGGCACCCTAGCTATACATAAATATATGAACAAAAAAAGAAAAAGAAATAATAAATAAGCAATAAATATTGAGAATATGGGATGAAGAGTCCTTGAACATGAGTCCATAGTCTGTGGGAATAGTTCAGGTTTGAGGAGAGTGAAGTTATCCCCTCTGGTTCAAGAGCCTGATGGTTGAGGGGTAATAACTGTGCTTGTGAATATGCTTGCTGTCTTACAAGCTGTGACTTGCAGTGTGGGTACGTGAGTGAGGACAATAGTTTGGAATCAACTCAGAAAGTACACAAGAATCAAACAATCTGCTGCAGGAACTTTGTGGATCAAGCAGCATGTATTGGGGTGGGGGGGAGAAAGGAATTTGTTTCCCTCTATGGATTCTGCTTAATTTCCGACTTCTTCCAGCAGATTACTTGGTGCTCCGGATTCCATCATCTGCACTTTTCTGTGTCACCATGGACAGAGGAGTTCTGGGAATTATCAGAATGATGCTTGCAGTTGTAATGACACTAAAACTCTTAGCTTTATCTCAAAGTTAAGGTTAATATGTACAGTATATTAAGATTGGTTTTATTTAAAGCAATGCACACAAAATGCTGGAGGAACTCAGCAGGTCAGACAGTATCCGTGGAAATGAATGAACAGTCAACACTTCAGGCTGAGGCCCTTCTTCAGGACTGGAAAGGGGGAGGAAGATGCCAGAAGAAAAAATGTTGGGGGAGGGGAAGGAGGATAGATAGAAGGTGATTAGTGAGGCCAGGTGGATGGGAAGGGTAAAGGACTGGAGGAGAAATCCACCGCCACTTCTATTCCCCACTGATCTTTTCCGTCTCCTTATCTGCCTATTTTTTCTCACTGGGTCCCCTCCTCTTTCCCTTTCTCCTGTGGTCCACTCCCCTCTCCTATCAGATTCCTTCCTCTCCAGCCCTCGACCTTTCCATTTCACCAAGATTAAAGATCAGCAAAACATCAAAATGTACAGTACTGTGTAGAAGTTTTAGGCACGTATATATCGCTAGGGTGCCTAAGATTTTTACACAGTACTGTAGTAATTTTATGTATTGCACTGTACGGCTGCCACAAAAAAAAACAAATTTCATGACATATGTGAGTGATGATAAACCTGATTCTGATCTGGGTCTCTATTGTGGACTGAGAGTGGGAAGGGGACAGGGAGAGGGGAGGAAGTGGTTGGGAAAAGAGGAAGGGAGAGGGGAGAGAGCAGGAATCAGAGAGACATTCTGAAATGGTCAATAAACCAATTGTTTGTAATCAAATGACCTTGCCTGGTGCTCAGGGCTGGGTGTGTCTATGCCCATGTCATCCCCCACCCCTTCTCTGCCCCCTGTCCCACACCCCTGCCACGGTGCTCCCCCGTCACCATTCCAAACATCCTTTGCTCCTGACAGATTTACAAACTCACTCTCCACTCCACGTTGACAAACACGGTACTGTGCAAGAGTCTTAGGCACCTTATCAATATCAAAGGTTCAAATGTCCAATTTAATGTTGCAGAAATGTATACAAAATACATCCTCAAATGCTTTTTCTTTGCAAACATTCACAAAAACAGAGAAGTGCCCCAAGGAATGAACGACAGTTAAACGTGAGAACCCCAAAGCCGCCCCCAACTCCCCCATCCCGCACGTAAGCGGCAGCGAGCGACAATCCCCCTCCCCCCACCAGCAACAGAAAGCAAGCATCGGCACCCGCCATCGAGCACTTCCAGCGTGAGCAAAGCAACAGCAAAGACACAGACTCGCAGTTACCCCAAAACTTTGCGTTTCATCTGGCATTCCACATACCACAGGTTCTCTCTCTCCCTAATAATAGAGAAGGAGGTGTCTCCGTTTTTCCAGCGAGCAGGGAGGCATAACAAACAACTCGCTGGTTTACAATGTTAGAAGTCCATTACGTCACTTTTTCGAGCTCTGTGCCTGAAGATCGCAAAGATCTCGGGTCTTTGGCCCCACAGCAGTAGAATTTCCAACTCCCCCGATGACACACGGGTCTCCTGCCATGACACCGACCCTCAATCCACCCGTCTCCAGAGCCCCGGGAACTTAGGCTTCCAAATATGAGCCGGACTCTCAGGCCGAACCCTTGGCGTACCAAACAATGGCCAGTCCTGAAACCCTGAGAATGGGTCCTATTCCTGCAAAGAACCGAAGTCTGCATGTAACTCCAGGTCAGGGTCTTCAAAAGAACCCTGGAAGGGAAAAATAAAGATATTAAAGACGGAAATACAAATGTGCCTAAGACTCTTACACAGTACCATACGGTGAAATGCATTGATTCTGTTAATGGTCAACACAGTACAAGGATCTTCTGGAGGCAGCCCGCAAGTGTCGCCACAGATTCTGGCACCAACAGGGCATGTCTACAAACCCTAAACCATACATCTTTGGAATGTGGGAGGAAACCGGAACACCCGGAAGAAACCCACACGGTCATGGAGCGAATGTACAATTTCTGTGCAGGCTGCAGTGGGAAATGAACCGCCATCTGTAATCGCTGGCACTGTAAAGTAAAAGCGCTAACCACTCTGCTACCGCATACGTGTACACTACAGGTCTTAAATGACAGGCCATCTAGCCTGCCGGTCTAACTGAGAATTATGCTTTGTGTCGAGAGAGCGAGGCACGGATGGCTAGCACCCAAGTATCCAAGGTTAGAATGGAGACACAATACGAGACTGAAACAAGGACAGGGTTGTAAACTAGTCACTAGACAAGAATCCAAAGTTGAGCTGAAAATTGAGCCCCGGACCTCAGTTTAGATGCTCATTAAATATTAAAACCCTGGTGCCAAAATGTGATCGCCAATTAGCAGGGCAGGCCTGAGTCTTTAAAGGGGTTCCGCCAGCTATCCATATACCAGAGGATCGGAACGTCTAACCTCCAGAAGCTGGTGCGGCTGGATGCATATCGAAACACGGTTAGCACATTACTCATCACCCAGGGCACATTCTACTTTTCCTCCTGCCTTCCTGACGAAAATTCTTCAATCAGAATCCAGTTAATATCACTGGCACAGGTTGTGAAATTTGCTAACATTCCAGCAGCCGTACAATATAGTGCATGATAAATATAGGAAAAAAATTGTGGATTACAGTGAATATGTATATATGGGGTGGCACGGTAGCCTAGTGGTCAGCACAATGCTTTACTGTACAGATGACAAGGGTTCAATTCCCAATGCTGCCTGTAAGGAGTTTGTACGTTCTCTCCACGACCGTGTGGGTTTCCTCCGGGTGCTCCGGTTTGCTCCCACAGCCCAGACGTACCGGTCGGTAGGTAAATTGGTCATCGTAAACTGTCCTGAGGTTAGGCTGGGATTAAATCAGGGGTAGCTGGGTGGCGTGACTCGAAGGGCTGGAAGGGCTTATTCCACTCTGTATCTCAATAAAATAAAAAAAGTGAAATTAAATGGTTAAATTAAATAAGTAGTACAGAAACTGAAATAAAAATAAGTGGTGAGCTGGTGTTCATGGCTTCAATCTCCATTCAGAAATCTGATAGCAGAGGGAGGAGGCTGATCCTGAATCACTGAGTGTGTGTCTTCAGGCTCCTGTACCTCCTCCCTGATGGTAGCAAGGGGAAGAGGGCATGTCCTGGGTGGTGGAGGTGATTAATCTTGGACGCTGCCTTTTTGAGGCACTGGTCTTTGAAGATGTCCTGGATACTACAAAGGCTAGTACCCAGATGGAGCTGACTGATGTTACAACTCTCTGCAGCTTACTTCAACAGTAGCCAACCCCACCACCACTGCCCCCCCCCATACCAGACAGTGGCGCTGCCAGTTAGAATGCTCTCCACAGTACGTCTGCGGAGGTTTCTGAATGCTTTAAGTGACAAATCAATTCTCCTCAAACTCGAATGAAATAGAGTCACTGTCTTGCCTTCTTTGTAGTTGCATCAATATGTTGGGACCAGGTTGGATCCTCAGAAATCCTGACACCCAGGAACTTGAAACTGCTCACTCTCTCCACTTCTGATCCCTCTATGAGGATTGGTGTGAGTTCCCAATCTTACCCTTCCTGAAGTCACAATCGGTTCTTTGGTCTTACTGACAGTGAGTGCAAGGTCACTGCTGTGACAGCACTCAACCAGCTGACATAATCTGAATTGAAACTTTAAGAAATACTTGTTTATTTGAAGAGGTGCTATATGCTCTCCACAGACACAGGCAACCTCAATATTTTCTTTTCCGAGAGAGTGCCATTCTTCAGAGCGTTTTTTTTTGGTAAAATGTAGTACACTGCACACAAAATATATATTGGCTCCACGTTGATATGGGTGACTGAAATTGTTTGCAAATAAAGTGCGAGCATTTTGACTGAACTGTAATTCTGTTCCATAATTAATCTGTTTCATCTTGTGAGTACTATCACCAATTTGCAGAGAATTGGATTGAGTGTATAATTCAAAATATACAAAAACATCTATAATGACACAATTTTGCAAATAAAAATCCCATCTTGTTTTCACAGGAACCTTCCAAATTCTCTTTGCAAGTTAAATGGTAATTTATTTCCCAGTCTTTGAAGCAATTTATTCTATCTCTATATGAAGGCATTACTAGATTATATCACTAAGGCTACACTTTGCAGAGGAACTCTGCTGAATATTTATTCTGCATCTGTCTAGCTTCATCTGATAATAAAAATGTGGCTCAATCATATTTCAGGAAAAGTCAAAGGTTAGGAAGCATTTAAGATGTGATTGACATGGTTCCTTCAGGTTGTTATAGCCAGGGGTGGTAATGAGGATAAGCTCCCACTACCCATTAAATGCTCCCAAAGGCATGCATCTCAAATAGCCTCTGACAACCAAGTCCAGCTCCTGGCCTTCACGTGTAGTTTAGCTACTAAGTCCGGCGGAACCGTTTCTACTGACAGGAGAAGGAGGCAAAGGTGGATCACTGGTGCCTAAAACCAGTTGCTCTGGGCAGACAGGGCTTGTCAGCCGTGGTTGGCAGCTCATCAAGGAGAAGGAAAACTCTGACCTGAAAGCTCCACTGCCTTGCAGCTCTACCCACTCATGGAGGAGGCTTCGGGATTAAATCCTGAGGGAGTAAACCCACGGGCAGTCCTACCTTGAGTTCAACGCTGACTGGTAACTCCTGCAATGCCACTGATGCTAAACTGTATCGGTCTCTGCCGTTCCTTTAGATTCAACAGCTGCACGGAGAGGGGCAGCCATGTTTTAAGGGGGAACTTTACCCATGATGGACCGGGCAGAATCCAGGACCTGCTGTAATATTTTCCATTCAGAGGCATTGGTGTTTCCATACCAGGCTGTAATTCAGCCAGTCAACACATCTTCTACTACACATCTGTAGAAGTTTGTCAAAGTTTATGATGACATGCTGAATCTCTGAAGACTCCTAAGGAAGTAGAGATGCTGTCAATGCCTTCATTTATATGATGGGTCCAGCACAGGTCCTCTGAAATAGTAACACCAAAAATTTAAAGTTACTGACTCTCTCCACCTCTGATCCTCTTATACCATCTCATGGACCTCTGGTTCCCCTCTCCTGAAGTCTACAATCAGCTCTTTGGTCTTGCTGATATTGAGTGAGAAGTTGTTGTTATTACACCACTCAGCCAGATTTTCAATCTCCTTCCTGTATGCTGATTCATCACCACCTTGGATTCGTCCCACAGCAGTGGTGTCATCAGCAAACTTGTATGTGGTGTTGGAGCTGTGTTTAGCCACACAGTCATAGGTGTAAAGTGAGTAGAACAGGGGGCGAGCACACAGCCCTGTGGTGCACCTGTGCTGATGGAAATTGTGGAGGAGGTGTTGCCAATCCAAACTGACTGGGGTCTGCAAGTGAGGAAATACGGAACCCGAATGCACAAGGAGGTATTGAGGCCCGGATCTTAGAGTTGACTGATTGTTTTTGAGAGAATGATGGTAATGATAAAGATGTAAGCATCTCTGCTGTCCAGATGTTCCGGGGTTGTGTGAAGAGCCAGTGAGATGGCATCTGCTGTGGACCTGCTGAGGTCTAATTCTCCTTTCAAATGCTCAGACAGGGTAGCGAGCTAATGGCTTAATTTTCTCTCAAATGTTTCCCGCGTGCAGACCAGAATGTTTATTAACTGTAATCTTTATTTTTTCTGAGTGGAATTTCAGTAATCAATCAGTCGATCAGGAAAGGGTTTGCTACTGATTAACTAATATGTGTGCCACTAATAGTACTGATTAGCATTTTCATCAGAATGAGGAAGTGTAGTTCCCTTGCTCTCTGCTCCTTTCTTTAATTATAATTGACTCCTGATGAAAGCATAGCTGATTTGCCTCATGCTAGCTGTATGTACTGTGGGAATAACAAGAAACCATGATTTGCAAACTCTATCAAGGTGCCAATTAACTTCCCTGTTCAGTTTCTCAGTCTACCAGCAAGACTTCTGTTGTGCTCCCTCTATTGGACACCACGGTCAAGCAGCGGTTAGCATGATGCTATTGCAGCTCGGGGCCTAAAGGAGTTCAGAGTTCAATGCTGGCGCTGTGTTGTAAAGAGTCTCTGTATGTCCTCCACATGGAATGTGTGGGTTTTCCCCGGGTGCACCGGTTTCCTCAAACAGTCCATTTGTGCGATTATTGGACAGTACTTTCTATTGGTTTCCTTCAGTTTTCAGTGTTTTCTTTCTTGTTGCCGATTGGCAGTGGGTGACGTGTTGCTTTCTGTGCAGGGGAGGAGTTGGGCATTGGATCTGAGGTCCTTGTTGGTGTTTCTCTGTGTGGGCAACCTGTTAGCTTTTGTGTGTGAGAGAGGGATCGGGAGATTTGATGCCTTTGTCGCTGTTCTTTTCTGTGAGGAGGGGCTTGAGGGATGTGGTGTTATTGTCACTGTACTTTTTCTATGAGGGAGGGGATTGGGAGATTTGATGTTATCGTCTCTGTTTTTTTTGCAAGGGAGGGGGTTGGGGGTTCAGGGTTTTTGGGGGTGTGGTTAATCTGTTAGTTTTTTCTTGCGGGGGTGTGGGGGTTTTGGATTTTGCGAGTCTTGTTTCTTTTTTTTTGTGTCAGGGGAGTGATGGCTTTTCTTTTCAACAGCTCCCGTGGCCTCTCTGTATTTCATGGCTATCTGGAGAAGATGAATATCAGGGTTGTATTGTACATGCATACTTTGACAATAAAATGAACCTTTGAAGACAAACCAGGTAGGTTAATTAGTCATTGGAAATAGTCCCGTGATTAGGCTTGGGTGAACTGGGGTCGTGGGGTTGCTGGGGTGGTGCACCTCGAAGGGCCGAAAGGTCCTATGCCACACTGTATCGCTGAATGGATAGATAAATAAATAAATACACACACTGGCTATTTTATTAGGCACTCCTGTACACTCTCTGGATGGTACTTCTTCTGGACTACAATCAATACAATCTTTAGCCTTTAATTTCAAGTTCAGTTTAATTTCAAATTCAGTCTATTGTCGTTCAGCCGTACACATGTGGAGCATTGTGCAAAAGTCTCAGGCACATTTATATAGCCAGGGTGCCGCAGACATTTACACAGTACTGTGGTAATGTTATGTATTGCACTGTACTGCTGAAGCAAAAAAAAACAAATTTCATGACATCTGTGAGTGATGGTAAACCTGATTCTGATCTGGGTCTCTGTTGTGGACTGAGAGTGGGAAGGGGGCAGGGAGAGGGGAATCATGGTTGGGAAAAGGGGAAGGGAGAGGGGAGGGAGCAAGAATCACCAGAGAGATTCTGTAATGATCTATAATCCAATTGTTTGGAATCAAATGATCTTGCCTGGTGTCTCATGGCTAGGTGTGTCTGCACCCCTGCCAGCCCTTGCCCTCGCCCCTGGCACTCCGTCTCTGCCACCTGTGCCACACCCCTCCCACGACGCTCCACATGGACAGATACAATACTGTGCAAAAGTCTAAGGCACCCTAGCTATATATACCACCAAACGAACTAATGTTCCCCTAGACCAAGGCGCACAAAACAGTGCATATAACACACACAACGCACATAAAGTAACATTACCACAAACAATAAGGTGCATTTACGACACAAGTTAAAAAGTAAACAGTATAACGCTACTGGTGCTTCATGTGTGATGAGACCTGGGTGGTTACAGGGAGTTAATAGTCTCACGGCCTGGGGGAAGATGCTGTTTCCCATCCTAATTGTTCTTGCGCTAATGCTCTGGACCCTCCTGCCTGATGGTAAGGGGGTCAAAGAGATTGCTGGATGGATGGGAGGGATCATTGACAATGCCAAGGCCCTGCTTATGGAGAACTCCTGATAAGTATCGCTGATGGGTGCAAGAGAGACCGATGATCCCCTCAGCAGCCCTCGTAATCCTTTGTAGGGTCATGCGGTCAGATACCTTGCAATTCCCATACCAGACGGTGTTGCAGCTGGTCAGGACACTCTCAATGGTGCTCCCGTAAAATTTGTTCTAAATGTGGAAGGGGAGCCTCACTCGCCTCAGTCTCCGCAGGAGCTTGCCCTTGGCAGGTGTGCTTTTGAACCGTCTGAACTACCTGGCGTTTTTGTGGCGAACTGAACTCTCGAGATTGCAGATACTTCCATCAGCGTGGCTGACTTCGGGCTGGATTGAAGCATTGGGGCCCGAAAAGGAATAATGAACCAATGTTTCGCTGATTTAAGTGACGATCCAGATTTTAAAAATTAAGGCATCAATGGCCAAAAGTGGTGGACAAATGATGCTCAGCTCACTTCAACATGTCAGCCAAGATTCCCCCACCTGAGCTTGTCCCATCTACCTGGGTTTGACCTGTCTCCCTCTCTTCTCAATGCTACCATCGGGCCAGAGGTGCAGGAGACTTGGATCCATGCTGCCAGGTTCAGGAGCAGTTGCTACACCACCAACGTTGGGCTCCTGGACCAGCTGACCTCACCCCAGCACTGAACTGGTTCCGCGGCTGTGGATTCAGTTTCGGGGACTCTGCTGTGGCCCACAGACATTGGAATCCTGTACTGGCTGCAGCCCTGAACTGTCTCTATGGCTGTGGCCCACGGCCATCGAGCTCCTGTATGGGCTGTAGCTCTGACGTGTCTCCGTGGCTGTGGACTCGTGTTTGGGGACTTGGCGGTTCATGTTCTGTGTATTTTTTTTCCCCTTTTGTTGTTTGTGCAATTTTCTCTCTTTTCACACATTGGATGTTTTTACCATCTTTGTGGTGTGGGGATTTTTTTTTGTCGATTCTATTGTGTTTCTTAGTGGCTGCCTGCATTCTCAAGGCTGTATATGGTATACATACTTTAATGATAAATGTACTTTGAACTTTGAACCAGAATATTTCATCAATGGAAATTTCTAATCAGCCAATCATGTGGCAGCAACTCAATGCGTATGATTGGCTGATTAGATGTGTATTTGCATTAACAAACAGGTGCACATAATAAAGTGGCTACTGAATACGTAATGTGAAAATAAGTGGTCCCAACACAGACCCCTATGGAACACCACTTGTCACTCCCTTTATTCCCACTCTATGCCTCCTGCCAATCAGCCACCGCTCTATCCGTGCTAGAATCTTTTCTGTAACACCATGGGCTCATAGCTTGTTAAGCAGCTTCATGTATGGCACCTTGCCAAAGGCCTTCTGAAAATCCAAGCACACAACATCCACTGATTCTCCTTTGTCCATTCTGCTTGTTGTTTCTTCAAAGAGTACCTACAGATTCATCTGGCAAGATTTCCCATTAAGAAAACCATGCAGACTTCAGCCTATTTTGCCAAGTGCCTCCAAGCAACCCAAAACCTCATCCTTAATAGTGGACTCCAACATCTTCCCAATCACCGAAGTCAGGCTAATTGGCATATAATTTCCTTTCTTCTGACTCCCTCCCTTCTTAAAGTGTGGACTGACATTTGCAATTTTCCAGCCCTCCAGGCCCATTCCAGAATCTCGTTACTCTTGAAAGATCATTACTAGTGCTTCCACAATCTCTTCAGCCATCACTTTCTGAACCCTGGGGTGTAGTCCATCTGGTCCATGTGTCTTATCTACCTTCAATTCCGCTGTAATACTGATACATCCGATTTTAGCTTCTTCCTCTCAAACTGTGGGGTCCCACTGTGCAATGCTCTCTGATTACTCTGCAGGAGGCTTAGCTCAAATCTCTAACAGAAGGCGAGTAGCTAATAACAGCAATTACTGGCGGCAGTGTTCCAAAAAGGCAGCTTCGAATAATATCTTTGTTTATTTCCCAAGGAATGTTGCATTGAGACTGATGTCAGTCTCCAAGGAAGGAAAGTGGAGGTGTGTTGCAAATATTTTTACCCGCGCACTCCAGTGGTGATCACAGCACTAATTGGGAGATCTTACCCACAGATTCCAAAAGTCAAAGTGAAAGTATATTTATTATATCAGCATATACAGTACTGTGCAAAAGACTTAGGCCTAAGACCTTTGCACAGTACTGTGGTAATTTTATGTATTGCACTATACTGCTGCCACAAAAAAAAAACAACTTTCATGACATATTATAAACCTGATTCAGATCTGTGTCTCTAGTGTGGACTGAGAGTGGGAAGGGGGCAGGGGGAGGGGAATCATGGCTGGGAAAAGGGAAAGGGAGAGGGGAGGGAGCGGGAAGCACCAGAGAGACGCTCTGTAATGGTCCATAAACTGGTTGTTTGCCTGACTTCTCAGGGCTGGGTATGTCTGCACCATGTCACCCATGCCCCACCCCAGCACTCCTTCTCTGCCTCCTGTCCCACACCCCTCCCACGGTGCTCCACCCTCACCATTCTCAACGTCCTTTACTCCCGCCAGAGTTACAAACTCGCTTCGCGTTGACAAGTACAGTACTGTGCAAAAGTCTTAGGCACGTTAAATATCTATATGTGCCCCAGACTTTTGCACAATAATATATACCTTATACAACCTTGAGATTCATCTTCTTGCAGGCAGCCACAAAACAAAGAAACACAATAGAATTTGATAATAAGTTTATTTTGAACTTTTGAACTTTGAAGCATTTTCTCAATCAATAATTGTTGCCGTGCTTGAAAGGAGGCCTGTGCTCACCAAGGTTGCAGTTAACCATAAGGTGTTGGATAGAATCTCTGTATTCGATGTTGTCTTCTTACACAGGCTAGGAAATATTCAGTGTGACTGCCTGATGAAAAACTTTGAAGTATATTTATTATTGAAGTATGTGTAGCAGTGACTGGAAAACAAACGAAATTCACTGTACATTGCGCTTCCAAATCCTTTATCACAAAAGTGGCAAAGACCAATGATCTCATAGCGATAAGAAACTAACAAAACTGAATTAGCAATGGGGTGCACAAGAGGTTTACCAGGATACTGCCTGGTTTACAGGGCATGTGCTATCATGAGAGGCTGGGTAAACTTGGGTTGTTTTCTCTGGAGTGCTGGAGACTGAGGGGAGAGCTGATAGAGGTTTACAAGACTATGAAATGCATAGAGAGAGTGGACAGGGAGTACCTGTTTCCCAAGGTTGAAATGTCTAATACCAGAGGGCATGCATTGAAGGTGAGAGGGGGTAGGTTCGATGGGGATGTGAAGGTATGCTTTTTAGGATTAGAACATTTCCTGCTTACTCTGTCACTCTCCTTCTCCCTCCCTTGACAGAGATAGAGAGCAGAGACACAGCCCCTTCAGAGCAGAATCAGAATCAGGTTTACTATCACCAGAATATCAGGTGAAATTTGTTGTTTTGCAGCAGCAGTACAGTGAAATGCTTAAGGTTGTCATAGCCCGGTGATGGTAGAGAGGACAAGCTCCCACTACCTATTAACTGCACCCAGTGGCATGCATCTCCAAAGAGCCTCTGACAGCCAAGTCCAGCTCCTGACTACCAAGCCTAGTGGAACAGGTTCTACTGACAGGAAGGGCAGAGGCAGGTTACTGACACCTCAAAACCAGTTGCTTTGGGCAGATGGGGCTCGTTAGATGTGGTTGGCAGTTCATCTGGGAGAAAGGAAAGTCTAATCTCAAACCTCCACTGCCTTTCGTTACACCCACACATGGGGAAGGCTTTGGGAGTAAACCCCAAGGGAAAATTCTCAAGCTGGAGTCCCTAAGGCAGTCCCATGTTGAGTTCAACACTGACTGGCAAATCCTGCAATGCTGCTGGTACCGAACTGTATCGGTCTCTGCCGTTCCTTTGGGTTCATCAGGCGCATTGGGGGGGGAGGGTTGCTACCTGGGCAACAGCTTGTTCTCCATATCGTACCGCCCTGGCTTGCGTATCTAGACAGGTAGGATGCAACATCCATCGTTGACTCTGACTGATGGAGGCCTCACTGTAAATTACAACAGGAATACAAAACAAAGTAGTGCAAAAAGAGAGGAAAAGTAGTGAGGTGGTGTTCATGGGTTCATTGTCCATTCAGAAATACGATGGCTGAGGGGAAGAAGCTGTTCCTAAAATGTTGAGTGGGTTTCTTCAGGTTCCTGTACCTCCTCCCAGATGGTAGCAATGACCTGGGTGATGGGGGTCCTTAATGACGGAAGCCACCTTTACGAGGCATCACCTTTTGAAGATATCCTGGTTGCTGGGAAGGCTGGTGCCCATGGAGCTGGCTAAGTTTGCAACTTTCTCCTGTTTTTCCCAATCCTTTGCAGGACACCACCCCCCACCCCCCCATACCAGACGGTGATGCAACCAGTTAGAATGCTCTCCACAGTACCTCTGTAGAAATTTTCAACAGTGTTTGGTGGCATATTCTAACTGCCATTGTTGGCTACTGTTGGATTCTGTAATCGGAAGGTTTTTCATAAGTCAAGACCGAAACATAAAACTTGCTGCTTATGATCATTCTATTAAGTGGTATAGGAGCAAAGGCCCCCAAGAGGATCACAGTCTTGTCACAGCATTCATAGGCTTGTGTGCCTCAATGACCCAGAGAGCTCTGTTGCCTGGAGTCACGGCTTTATGATTTAGCTCTCGGTAGGGTCACCCATACCAAATAGGTCAAAGGGTAGAGGCCAGACTAAGTGGAGTACACCGGTCCTCCAGGTTTAGGTGGTCCTTCAGATTAGGGAGCTTAAGGTAAAGGAACCCTTAGAAGACAGTGATCACAATATGATTGAGTTCAACTAGAAATTTGATAGGGAGAAAGTAAAGTCTGACATAGCAGTATTTCACTGGAGTAAAGGAACTTAGAGTGGTATGAGAGAGCAGCTGGCCGAAGTAAATTGGAAGGAGCTGCTGGCAGGGTTGACAGCAGAGCAGCAATGGTGTGAGTTACTGGGAAAAATGAGGAAGGTGCCGGACAGATGTATTCCAAAAATGTAGGGATACTCAAATGACAAAATAGTACAACTGTGGCTGACAAGGGAAGTCAAGACTAATGTAACAGCAAAAGAGAGGGCATACAACAAAGCAAAAATTAACAGGAAGACGAAGGATTGGAAAGCTTTTAAAACCCTACAGAGAGCAACTCCAAGAATCATTAGAAAGGAAAAGATGAAATATGAAAGCAAGTAGAGAGAAAAAGCTTTTTAAAGTATGTACAAAATAGAGAGATGAGAGTGGATATAGGACAGTTAGAAAATGAGGCCAAAAAATTAATAACGATGGACAAGGAGATAGCAGATGATTTAAATGAGTATTTTGCATCAGTCTTCACTGTGAAAGGCCCTAGCAGTGTGCCAGATGTTGTAGTGTGTGAAGGAGGAGAAGTGAGTGCAGTTACTCTTACAAGGGAGAAGGTGATCAAAAAGCTGAAAGACCCAAGTCACCAGGACCAGAAACTAAAGCTAATGTAAAAGCAAAAGAGAGGGCATACAACAAAGCAACAATTAGTGGGAAGATAGAGGATTAGGAAACTTTTAAAAACTTACACACAGCAATTAAAAGAGTCATTATGAGGGAAAAGATGAAATATGAAAGCAAGTTAGCAAACAATATCACAGTGGATTGTAAAAGTTTTTTCAAGTATATTAAAAATAAAAGAGAGATGCTAGTGGATATAAGACCACTAGAAAATGAGACAGGAGAAATAATAATGGGGGACAAGGAGATGGCAGAGGAACCAAATGAGTATTTTGCATCAGTCTTCACTGTGGAAGACACCAGCAATGTGCCAGATGTTGAAGGGTGTGAGGGAAGAGAAGTGAGTGCAGTTACTATTACAAGGGAGAAGCTGTTCAAAAAGCTGAAAAACCTAGATGAACTGCACCCTAGGGTTCTGAAGGAGACAATGTTACAGATTGTGGCGGCATTAGAAATGATCTTTCAAAAATCATTGGACTCTGGCATGGTGCCAGAGGATTGGAAAACTGCTAATGTCACTCCACTCTTTAAGAAAGGAGGAAGGCAGCGGAAGGGAAATTATAGACCAGTTAGCCTGACCTCAGTGGTTGGAAAGATGTTGGAATCAATTGTTAAGGATGAGGTTATGGAATTCTTGGTGACACGGGACAAGATAGGATAAAGTCAGCATGGCTTCCTTCAGGGAAAATCCTACCTGACGAACCTGTTGAAATGCTTTGAAAAGATTACAAGTAGGACAGATAAAAGAGATGCTGTGGATGTTGTATATTTGGACTTTCAGAAGGCCTTTGACAAGGTGCCACACGTGAGGCTGCTACCAAGTTAAGAATCCATGGTATTACAGGAAAGTTACTAAGGTTAGAGCATTGGCTGATTGGTAAGAGGCAGTGAGTGGGAATAAAAGGATTCTTGTCTGGTTGGCTGCCAGTGACTAGTGGTGATCTGCAGGGGTTGGTGTTGGGACTGCTTCTTTTTATTCTGTATAGACGATGGAGTAGATGGCTTTGTTGTCAAGTTTGCAGATGATATGAAGATTGATGGAGGGACAGGTAGTGTTGAGGAAACAGGTAGGCTGCAGAAGGACTTAGACAGATTCGGAGAATGGGCAAGAAAGTGGCAAATGAAATATAATGTTGGAAAATGCATGGTCATGCATTTTGGTAGTAGAAATAAATGTACAGACTATTTCCTAAATGGGGAGAAAATCCAAAATTCTGAGCTGCAAAGGGAATTGTGCAGAACAACCTAAAGGTTAATTTGCAGGCAGAATCGGTGGTGAGGAAGGCAAATGCAAAGTTAACAACAGGAATTCTGCAGATGCTGGAAATTCAAGCAACACATATCAAAGTTGCTGGTGAACGCAGCAGGCCAGGTAGCATCTCTAGGAACAGGTGCAGTCGACGTTTCAGGCCGAGACCCTTCGTCAGGACTAACTGAAGGAAGAGTGAGTAAGGGATTTGAAAGTTGGAGGGGGAGGGGGAGATCCAAAATGATAGGAGAAGACAGGAGGGGGAGGGATGGAGCCAAGAGCTGGACAGGTGATAGGCAAAAGGGGATACGAGAGGATCATGGGACAGGAGGTCCGGGAAGAAGGACAAGGCGGGGGGACCCAGAGGATGGGCAAGAGGTATATTCAGAGGGACAGAGGGAGAAAAAGGAGAGTGAGAGAAAGAACGTGTGCATAAAAATAAGTAACAGATGGGGTACGAGGGGGAGGTGGGGCCTAGCGGAAGTTAGAGAAGTCAATGTTCATGCCATCAGGTTGGAGGCTACCCAGATGGAATATAAGGTGTTGTTCCTCCAACCTGAGTGTGGCTTCATCTTTACAGTAGAGGAGGCCGTGGATAGACATGTCAGAATGGGAATGGGATGTGGAATTAAAATGTGTGGCCACTGGGAGATCCTGCTTTCTCTGGCGGACAGAGCGTAGATGTTCAGCAAAGCGGTCTCCCAGTCTGCGTCGGGTCTCGCCAATATATAAAAGGCCACATCGGGAGCACCGGACGCAGTATATCACCCCAGTCGACTCACAGGTGAAGTGTTGCCTCACCTGGAAGGACTGTTTGGGGCCCTGAATGGTGGTAAGGGAGGAAGTGTAAGGGCATGTGTAGCACTTGTTCCACTTACACGGATAAGTGCCAGGAGGGAGATCAGTGGGGAGGGATGGGGGGGACGAATGGACAAGGGAGTTGCGTAGGGAGCGATCCCTGCTGAATGCAGGGGGGGGGGGGGAGGGAAAGATGTGCTTAGTGGTGGGATCCCGTTGGAGGTGGCGGAAGTTACGGAGAATAATATGTTGGACCCGGAGGCTGGTGGGGTGGTAGGTGAGGACCAGGGGAACCCTATTCCTAGTGGGGTGGCGGGAGGATGGAGTGAGAGCAGATGTACGTGAAATGGGGGAGATGCATTTAAGAGCAGAGTTGATAGTGGAGGAAGGGAAGCCCCTTTCTTTAAAAAATGAAGACATCTCCCTCGTCCTAGAATGAAAAACCTCATCCTGAGAGCAGATGCGGTGGAGACGGAGGAATTGCGAGAAGGGGATGGCGTTTTTGCAAGAGACAGGGTGAGAAGAGGAATAGTCCAGATAGCTGTGAGAGTCAGTAGGCTTATAGTAGAATGCAATGTTAACATTGATTTCAAGAGGTCGAGAATAAAAGAGCAGGGATATAATGCTGAGGCTTTATAAGGCTCTGGTGAAGCCTCACCTTGAGTATTGTGAGCAGTTTTGGGCTCCTCATCTAAGAAAAGATGTGCTGGCATTGGACAGGGTCCAGAGAAAGTTCACAAGGATGATTCCTGGAATGAAAGGGCTATCATATGAGGAACACTGGATAGCTCTGGGTCTGTACTCACTGGAATTTAGAAGGTTGAGGGGAGATCTCATTGAAATCTTCTGAATGCTGAAAGGTCTAGACAGAGTAGATGTGTAATGGATGTTTCTCATGTTGGGGGAGTCTAGCTTAAGAGCGCACAGGTTAGAGGGGCATCCATTTAAAACAGAGATGCAGAGAAATTTCTTTCCCCAGAGGCTGGTGAGGTTCTGATATTTACTACCACAAGCAGCTGTGGAGGCCAGGTCATTGGGTGTATTTAAGGCAGAGCTTGATAGGTTCTTAACTGGACACAACATCAAAGGCTATAGGGAGAAGGCCGAGAAGTGGGGCTGAGGAGGGGGAAAGAAAGGATCAGCCATGATTGAATGGAGGAGCAGACTTGATGAACCAAATGGGCTAATTCTACTCCTATGTCTTATGGTCTTATGGTTCAGCTTAGTTCTAATGACACGGACTGTAATGGAAATGGCAATGAAGAACTCTTCTGCATCTGGCAAAGGAGAGACGGTGATGACAGACCTTCGGTGTTGCCCTAAACGCCAGCAGGCGCAGCGGGACGTAGGTAAATGCCAGCAGGTACAGCGGGCCGCAAGTAAACACCAGCAGGTGTGGCGGGCCGTAGGTAAACGCCAGCAGGCACAGCAGGATGTAGGTAAACGCCAGTAGGCACGGTGGGACATAGGTAAATGCCAGCAGGTGTGGCCAGCCGTAGGTAAACACCAGCAGGCACGGCCGGCCATAGGTAAACGCCAGCAGGTGTGGCCAGCCGTAGGTAAACACCAGCAGGCACGGCCGGCCATAGGTAAACGCCAGCAGGTGCGGCCAGCCGTAGGTAAATGCCAGCAGGTGCAGCGGCCCGCAAGTAAACGCCAGCTGGTGCAGCCAGCTGTAAGTAAGTTGGAGCAAAGAAGACCAAGAAGAAATGTTGAGAGCACAAAGTAAAAAACAGAATGAAAAGTGGGCTTGGTCAGCTCATACCAGACTAGAGATAACAGCAAGTTCCAGTCACAACAATCAAACCATTAAATAGCCAGATTCAAGTGGTGTGACACCTGTTACAGAAAAGCTAAGAAGCTTCTAAAAATATCGAGGTAACTGTACGATGATTAGTGGAAAATTCACTGAGCCATTACGTCTTCTTCTCCTTAAGCCCATCACTGCTCCTGGGGCACAGCAGCTCGCCAGCGTCCCCTGTCCTGGATTGGCCTTCCAAGTTGTCCCGGGTGTAGTCTATATTCTTGGTCAAGATCCTTCCTCTCCCAGGGATGGGACTTTTGGAGCCTCTGTTGATGTTTCTGTAGCTCTGGATTTTTATGGGATGGTGTTGCTAGCCTTGGGTCCAACCTTCCTCCTTTTGCTAGTAGGCTGGGACCATGCATGGAGGAGTTTGAACAATTACACATATATAGGTGATATACTTTCAAGATCACTAGATTCTGAGATGATTCTGGAGGACTGGAAAACTGCTGATATCTATCCATTCTTTAATAAGATGAGAAGTTTGCTGTTAGTGGTTGGGAAGATGGTGGAGTCCATTATTGAGGATGATACCTAATGAAGTAGTCATTTTTACCAAAGTCCATGGCTGTACATTTCTCTCGCTATATTCCATCTGTCACTTTGCCCATTCTTGCGATGTCTATATCTTTCTGCAGACTCTCTGCTTCATCAACATGACCTGCCCCTCCATCTATCTTTGTATCATATGCAAACTTGGCCAGGAAGCCATCAATTTGTCCCATAAGGCATTGACAGACACACAGTGGGCGCTTTATTAGGAGCGCCCTGTATCTAATAAAGTGTCCACTGAGTTTATGTTCGTGGTCTTCTGCTGCTGTAGCCCATCCACTCCAAGGTTCAATGTGTTGTGCATTTAGAGATGCTCTTCTCCACACCACTGTTAAACACATGGTTATTTGATTTACTGTCACCTTTCCATCAGATTGAATCTTCTTCCTTCCTTACCAGTCCTGATGAAGAGTCTCAGCCTGAAACGTTGACCGTTTACTCTTTTCCATAGATGCTGCCTGACCTGCTGAGCTCCTCCAGCATTTTATGTGTTTTGCTTTGGCCATTCTTCTCTGTCATTAACAAGATGTTTTTGCCCACAGAACTACAGCTCACTGGATTTTTTTTTAAGTTTTTCACACCACTCTCTGTAAACTCTAGAGACTGCTGTGCATGAAAATCCAGGAGGTCAGCAGTTTCTGAGATACTCAAACTACCCCGCCTTGCATCATCAATCATTCCACAGTCAAGGTCACTTTGATCACATTTCTTCGTCTTTCTGATGTTTGTGCTGAACAACAATTGAACCTTTCTTCTACTTGTAAAGTTTAATGGTGGTTGGCAGACCAACAGAAGGTGCATTACCACCGCCCACTGAGCTTTACCTGCCTCGGTGGCTCGTGGCAGTGGCCTCACTTTTGGGGGCTGCAAGGTTTGATATTTAATGTTTTGTGTGTTAATTATTTACTTTTTGCTTTTTGTGTGATTTGTCCTTTTTTCACATGGCTGATGATCTTATTGTGCCAGGCTTTCCTTAAGCGGTGTTTCTGTCGAATTCTGTCTTCTTGACCTCAATCACATCATCCATTGGTATTGTTGGATTGGGGAGCAGAACTGTTAATTTTCTTGTGGTTTAACTCTCCTATGTTTGTCTCATGGTGTTTCTTTGTTTTGTGGTTGTCTGCAAGAAGACAAATTTCAAGGTTGTGTGTTGTATAAGAAGCGTACTTTGAACTTTGAGTTGGAATGTGTAGCAAAGAGATAGGAAGTATACCCACTAAATCCCTCCCCCCAAAAATACCTCAAATAATATCAAAAAATCCAAAGCTTTTCAAAATGTCAAATATACACTTCTGTACTTTACAATGGCAGTGATAACCTAAGAAACCTAACTCTGTCTGTCTCAAAGATATCAATTTGGCAATTAGATGTTTCCTTCGCACCTCATAAGAGTTGAACTGAACCTCTTGACCATGTCTGCATGCTTTTATGCATTGAGTTGCTGCCACACAATTGGCTGATTAGATATTTGCATTAACAGGCAGGAGCACAGGTGTACCCAATAAAGAGGCCACTGAGTATATAAAAATATATTCAAAGATTCAAAGTACATTTATTATCAAAGTATGTTACAGAATTAAACCCTGAGATTCATCCTCCCACAGACAGCCATGAGACAAAGAAACACCATGGAAACCATTCAAAGAAAACATCAAACACCCGACACGCGGATAAAGAACAAATTGTGCTAAAAGTGAGCAGACAACACATAGAATATCAGACATGAGACCAGGAGACCAGCAGTATTTGCTTTAGTTCAGTTCAGTGCCGCGTCACTGGCCAGTGCTGGCCGCAAGTCCATTCTTCGCTGAAGTGCCTCAGTCCCCATTGATCGCTCCGATCAAACTGCTCAAAAACAGCAAACAAAAAACGTAACCAGAATCCAGGAACACATGCAACATGAACGCCACCACTCCCACCCCCAGAGTCCAGAGACTCGACGATTAATCCTGGAAACATGGATCCCAAGACGCCAGCAGCTGCTTGTGAGAGGGACAGCAAGACTGGTCAAATGGTCAAACATCTGATCTCCATCTCAATCTCATTGACTTCACTGAGACAAACATAGGAGAGTTAAACCACAAGAAAATTAACAGTTCTACTCCCCAATACAACAATACCAATGGACGATGTGATTGAGGTCAAGAAGACAGTATTCGAGATGTCCAAGAGAGGATTAAAGGGCCCGGATGGATTAGGTCAGTCTGGGGGAGGGGGGGGGGGAGTGGATTTAAAACAGCCTATTGATTGAATTGTGAAAGGCATTTTTGCTTCCTTTACAGAAACAACTGAAATAAAGAGAATCTCCATTCAAGTGCAGAGAAAATTTACAATGATGCTGCTTGTGTTGCGGTGCGCGCTCACAGGGCTGGACCCAAGTGCAGCAGAAGGTAGCCTCAGTCACGGGAAGCACTGACAACGACCCGACTCCAGTAGCGGAGGAACTGCAAATTCCCTGTGAGGAGGTAGAAACAAGAGGTTAAACATAAGAATATCAACCGAGCCTCAGAGGAACGACTGTGCTGACATCTCGAGACAATTCCTTCTCTCCAACACGATGACTCTGCTAAGGCACTGAACGAGAGTCCTCTTTAAATAATCATAGAATGCGGGAAACCCATGCCAGTCACAATTAATTTGACAAGATTAAACGAAAAGCACAATGGCTTAACACTCTGGTTGTTGTGCAATGATCCAAAGGTGATAAGAGAGCTTAAGTTTAAGGAACCCTTAGGGAACAGTGATCACAATATGATTGAGTTTACTTTGAAATTTGAGAAGGAGAAACTATATTCCAATGTGTTGGTATTTCAGTCGAATAAAGGAAATTACAATGGTATGAGAGGGGACTGGAAAGAGACACTAGCAGGAAGGACAGCGCAGCAGCAATGGCTGGAGCTTCTGCGAAAAATGAGGGATATATTCCAAATAAGAAGAAATTTTCGAATGGCAAAAGAACGCTGCTGTGGCTGGACTGGTGAAGTCAGAGTCAAAGTACAAGCAAAAGAGAGGGCATACAAGGAAGCCAAAGTCAGTTGGGAAGTTAGAGGATTGGGAAGCTTGTAAAATAATTGGAGAAGGTCATTAGGAAGGAAAAGATGAATTATGAAAGGAAGCTGGTGACTAATATCAGAGAAGATATTGAAAGCTTTTTTAAGTATATAAAGGGTAAAAGAGAGTTGAGGGTGGATATAGAACCAATAGAAAATGACGCTGGAGGTATTGTAATGAGAGACAGAGATGGCAGAGGAACCTAATGCGTATTTTGCATCAGTCTTCACAGTGGAAGACATCTGCAGTATACCGGACATTCAAGAGTGTCAGGCAAGTGAAGTATGTGCAGTGAAAATTATGACTGAGAAGGTGCTCAGGAAGCTTAATGGTCTGAGGGAGGATAAATCTCCTGGACCTGATGGAACGCAGTTCTGAAGGAAGTAGCTGGAGAGACTGCGGAGGCATCAACAATGATCTTTCAAGAATCGATAGATTCTGGCATTGTACCGGATGACTGGAAAATTGCAAACGTTACTCTGCTATTTAAGAAGGGTGGGAGGCAGCAGAAAGGAAACTATTGACCTGTTAGCCTGACATCAGTGGTTGGGAAGTTGTTGGAATCGATTGTTAGGGATGAGATTACGGAGAACCTGGAGGCACATGACAAGGTAGGCCAAAGCCAGCATGGTTTCCTGAAAGGAAAATCCTGCCTGACAAACCTACTGCGATTCTTTAAGGAAATTACAAGCAGGGTAGACAAAGGAGATGCAGTAGACGTGGTGTACTTGGATTTTCAGAAGGCCTTTGACAAGGTGCCGCACATGAGGTTGCTTAGCAAGATAAGAGCCCATGGAATTACAGGGGAGTTACTAGCATGGGTGGAGCATTGGTTGATTGGCAGAAAACAGAGAGTGGGAATAAAGGGATCCTATTCCGGCTGGCTGCCGGTTACCAGTGGAATTCCACAGGGATCAGTGTTGGGACCACTGCTTTTTACGATGTACGTCAATGATTTGGACTATGGGATTAATGGATTGTTGCTAAATTTGCCAATGATACAAAGATAGGTGGAGGAGCGGGTAGTGTTGAGGAAACAGAGAGCCTACAGAGAGACTTAGATAGTTTAGGGGAATGTGTAAAAATGTGGCAAATGAAATACAATGTTGGAGTGTGTATGTTCATGCACTTTGGTAGAAGAAACAAACAGGCAGACTGTTATTATTTAAGTTGGGAGAGAATTTGAAATGCAGTGATGCAATGGGACTTGGGAGTCCTTGTGCAGGACACCCTAAAGGTTAACCTCCAGGTTGAGTTGATGGTGAAGAAGGCAAATACAATGTTGGCATTCATTTCTAGAGGTACAGAATATAAGAGCAGGGATGTGATGTTGAGGCTCTATAAGGCACTTGTGAGACCACACTTGGAGTATTGTGTGCAGTTTTGGGCTCCTTATTTTAGAAGGAATATACTGACATTAGAGAGAGTTCAGAGAAGATTCATGAGAATGATTCCAGGAATGAAAGGGTTACCGTATGAGGAACATCTGGCAGCTCTTGGGCTGTATTCCCTGGAGTTCAGGAGAATGAGGGGGGATCTCATAGGAACATTCTGAATGTTAAAAGGCCTGAACAGATTAGATATGGCAAAGTTATTTCCCATGGTAGGGGAGTCCAGGACAAGAGGGCACAACTTCATGATTGAAGGATGTTCATTTAGAACAGAGATGCGGAGAAATTACTTTAGTCAGAGGGTGGTAAATCTGTGGAATTTGTTGCCACGAGTGGGCTGTGGAGGCCAAGGCATTGGGTGCATTTAAGGCAGAGATAGATAGGTTCTTGATTAGCCAGGGCATCAAAGTATATGGGGAGAAGGCAGGGGAGTGGGGATGACTGGAAGAATTAGATCAGCCCATGAGTGAATGGTGGAGCAGACTCAATGGGCCAAATGGCCTACCTCTGCTCCTATACCTTATGGTCTTCCGGTCTTATGGTTAAGGTAACGATTAGTGAAAATGGGTGTTCAACAACCCTGAAAGCCCAATGCTCTACAGTAAGCCATAGAGGCCACAAGCCTCATGACAGCTGGGGCTTGAGGAACTCAGTTATAGTTTAGGACTTTATCCTTGGAGCATAGGACAATGAGGTGAGATTTGATAAAGGTATACAAAATTATGATGGGTACCATCATCATTGTCATCATTATTTGTCGTGTTCTATGACATGGGTGATCAGGGTTTTTCCATGACCATGATTGTTCTTGGCAAATTTTTCTACAGAAGCGGTTTCCCATTGCCTTCTTCTGGGCAGTGTCTTTACAAGACGGGTGACCCCGGCCATTGTCAATACTCTTCAGAGATTGTCTGCCTGGTGTCAGTGGTCACATGACCAGGACTTGTGCTCTGCACCAGCTGCTCAAACGACCGTCACCCCCTGCCCCCATGGTCACCTGACCCTGATCGGGGTGGGGGGGGTGCCTAAGCAGGTGCTACACCTTGCCCAAGGGTGACCTGCAGGCTAGTGGAGAGAAGGAGCACCTTACACCGCCTTTGGAAGAGACGTATATCTCCACCAACCCCCAACCCCAAGGGATATAGATAAACTAAATGCAAACAGGCCTTTTCCGCTGAGGCTGGGTGAGACTGAAACTAGAGGTCATGGGTTAAGGGTAAAGAGTGAAATATTTAAGGGGAACCTGAGGGGCAACTTCTTCACTCAGAGGGTGGTGCGAGTGCGGAACGAGTTACCTTCAGAAGTGCTGGATGCTGGTTTGATTTCAGCATTTAAGAGAAGATTGGATAGGTACGTGGATGGGAAGGATATGGAGGGCTATGGTCCCAGTGCAGGACAATGCGACTGGGGAGAATAATAGTTCGGTATGAGCCAGAGATGCCGAAGGGCCTGTTTCTGGACTAGGCAGATTAATAGTTTGGCATGAAATAGATGGGCCGAAGGGCCTGTTTCTCGACTAGGCAGATTAATATTTTGGCATGAACTAGATGGGCTGAAGAGCCTGTTTCTGTACGACTCTATAAGTGCATCAAATATGTGGCGCTTGTTCCATGAATTTGTAAGTAGGGAGCTCTCAGTATTCACATTCAGACCAAATACTGTATGGGTTCTAATAAGCATTCAGCAAGACGTATTATGGCCAACAGAAATAGTGCAATTCACATTTATTCGATTACAATCTTGGTTATGAAGGAAATAAACTGTCTTGCCATTGAGTGCCTGTCACCAGTTAGTCCTTACACAGTTGCTTTTTTATGAGGAGGCTTTGATTAGGTGACTATCTCAGCAGGCAGCCTCTTCTGTTTCAGACACAAAATGTGAAATAATTTGATTTTAAATCCCACTGCCATAACATCTTGCATGAATTCACTTCAAAGTGCTTTAGCTAATTCCTAGGCTTAGCTGTGAAGAACAGTTTATTCTTCTCCTTTCTGCCTGTCTCTCTTTTCTTTTCAAAGTGCTTGGGTCCTGTCACAGTCTGTGATCTACACCTGCAGCCTAAACTACGATTCTTCATGGGTGGTGGGTCCTCAGACCGGCCACGTAGCCTGGAGTTTCAATACCTCCAGCTGTGGCCGGGAGGATGGGCGCCTTTAGGGTGCAGCCCCCTGGGCGTCCCTGTTCTTCGTAGGAGACTGAAACATCGGGACAGCAGGCGGTGTGCGCAGCTGTCGGAAGAAGGCCCCTGCACGTGAGCGATCTCGCTCTCTCTCTCTCTCTCTCTCTCTCTTTTGATAGTGAGTGAGAGCCTGTGGTCCTCGAGTTGGGGGTTTCAAGCAATCAATATGGCAGATTGTAATGTCAAAACAGCAAACTGTTGGTCTCCCGCTCTCGTTGTAGCAGGCGTGATCTCTCTCTCTCTCTCTCTCTTTCTCTCGGGATGGACAGTAGTTATTGACAGACTCGAGATCATGGTCTCTGGGAGATTTGCTACTGCTTGCATGGTGGGTTGTGGTGGGGGGTGGTTGATGCTTTTGCTGGAGCAAGTGGGAGGAGGGGAAGGGGGGCTTTGGGATTCTAACATAATACATCATTCATACTTTGGGTTTTTTTTCTGTTTCATGGATGTCTGCGAAGAGTAAGAATTTCAGGATGTATACTATATACATTCTCTGAAATTATATTGAAGCACTTAAACCATTTGGTTTGAACCATTTGAAATGCTTCCAAAGCATTTTTGCAAATCTTCATTTTCTCAGTTATAGGAAGACATTAGCATTAGCATTGTCAATGATCCCTCCCATCCGTCCAACAGTCTCTTTAACCCCCCCCCCCCCCACCAACCATCAGGCAGGAGATACCATAGCATTAGGACAAGAGCTGTTAGGATGGGAAACAGCTTCATCCCCCAGGCCATGAGACTACTGATCTCCCTGTCACCACCCAGTTCACATCACATATGAAGCATCAGTAATGTATACTGTTTACTTTTTAACTTGTGTTGTAAATGCACCTTATTATTTGTGGTAACACGGGACCATAAGACCATAAGATATAGGAGCAGAATTAGGCCATTTGGCCCATCGTCTTCTCTGGCATTTCATCATGGCTGATCAACTTCCTTCTCGGCCCCAATCTCCTGACTTCTCCCTGTATCCCTTCATGCCCTGACTAATCAAGAATCTATCAACCTCTGCCTTAAATATACCCAATGGCTTGGCCTCTATAGCTACCTATGGCATCAAATTCCACAGATTTACCACACTCTGGCTGAAGAAATTCTTCCTCATCTCCATTCTAAAAGGACACCCCTCTATTCTGAGGCTGTGTCCTCTGATCTTAGGTTCCCTCACCATAAGAAACATCTTCTCCACATTCACTCCATCGATGCCTTTCAGCATTCGATAGATTTCAATGAGGTCACTCTGCATTCTTCTGAATTCCAGTGAGTACAGGCCCAGAACCATCAAACGCTTCTCATATGATATGGCAAGTATTACCTCATTTGCTATGCGTTTGAGTTATAATACTGTACTGTGCTGCTTGGTCCGGAAGAACATTGCTTCATTTGGCAGTATACAGGTTGAATGACAATAAACTGAATGAAACTGAATTGCTCAGATACATTTTTAATTTCTATGCAAAGTTTCAGTGAGCTGCAATGCTTTATAATGAAGGAAACTTAATGAAAGCTCTTCATGTGGAACTCAAACCACAGCATTTTCAAATGGAGGAAATGGAAACTCTGGGCCAGGGATTATTTAGTTCTTTCAACTTTCTCTTTTCTTCAACAAGAATTCTTCAATTTCTGGTAATTTTTCCCCTTCTCCTTTCCTCTTCTTCATTCCCCTCTCTGGTCACCTACCTCTTATCCTCCCCTGCTTATCCCCTCCTTCTTCTCTTTTTCCTACGGTACACTCTCCCCTCCTATCAGATTCCTTTCTCTCCAGCCATTTACCTTACCGACCTATCACCTCCCGGGTTCTTGCTTCATCTTCCCAATCCACCCACCTGGCTTCAGCTACCACCTTCTAGCTTGTCCTCCTTCCCCTCCCCCCACCTTCTTATTCTGGCTTCTTCCCACTTCCTTTCCAGTCCTCATGGGGGGTCTCAGCCTGAAACATTGACTGTTTATTCATTTCCATAGATGCTGCCTGACCTGCTGAGTTCCTCCAGTGTTCTGTGTGTGTTACTCTGGACTTCCAGCATCTGCAGAATCTCTTGTGTTGCAATAAGACCATGCCTGCCCTGTATCCTTCTGCCCACCTTACCTCTGCAACCTGTATACTGTGTCTATAAAAAGTACTCACTCCCCTCGGAAGTTCTCATGTTTTATCGTTTTACAGCATTGAATCACAGTGGATTTAATTTGGCTTTTTTGAAACTGATCAACAGAAAAGATTCCTTCGTGTCAAAGTGAAAACAAAATTCTACAAACTGGTCTAAATTTATTACAATTCTTAAACATAAAATAATTGTTTACATAATTACTCACCTCCTTTAAATCAGTATTTAGTAGATGCACCTTTGGCAGCAATTACAGCCCTGAGCTTGTGTGAATAAATCTCTATCAGCTTTCCACATCTGGACACTGCAATTTTTCTCCCATTCTTCTTTACAAAACTGCTCAAGCTCTCTCAGATCGCATGGGAATCGTGTATGAACAGCCCTTTACAAGTTCAGCCACAAATTCTCAATTGGATTGAGGTCTGGACTCTGACTTGGCCACTCCAGGACATTAAGTTTGTTGTTTTTAGGCCATTCCTGTGTAGCTTTGGCTTGATGCTTGAGGTCATTGTCTTACTGGAAAACAATTCTCCCAAGTCACAGTTCTCATGCAGCCTGCATCAGGTTTTCCTCCAGGATTTCCCTATATTTTGCTGCATTCATTTTACCCTCTACCTTCACAAGTCTTCCAGGGCCTGCTGCAGTGAAGCATCCCCACAGCAGGATGCAGCCACCACCATGCTTCATGAGAGGTTTAGAGTTTTTTTGATGATGTGGGGTGTTTGGCTTATGCCAAACATAGCATTTAGACTGATGGCCAAAAAGCTCAATTTTGGCTTCATCAGACCATAGAACCTTCTTCCAGCTAACTTAAGAATCTCCCACAAGCCTTCTGGCAAACTCTAGCAAAGATTTCATGTGAATTTTTGTTAACAGTGGCTTTCTCTTTGCCACTCTCCCATAAAGCTGTGACAGGTGAAGCACCCAGGCAACAGTTGTTGTATGCGCAGTCTCTCCCATCTCAGCCACTGAATCTTGTTGCCATAGGTCTCTTGGTGGCCTCCCTCACTGGGTCCCTTCTTGCACGGTCACTCAGTTTTTTGAGGATGTCCTGCTGTAGGCAAATTTACAGCAGTGCCATATTCTTTCCAGTTCTTGATGACTGATTTAACTGTACACCAAGGGATATTCAGTGACTGGGAAATTTTCTTGTATCCATCTCCTATTTGTGCTTTTCAATAACCTTTTCACAGAGTTGCTTGGAATGTTCTTTTGTCTTCATGGTGTAGTTTTTGCCAGGATACTGTCTCACCAGCGGTTGGACCTTCTTCTTCTTGTTCTGACTTTTAATGGCAGATGACAGTCCAACTTAAAGGTACATTACTGCCACCAACTGGACTGGAGTGTGGTCTCAATCAAAACCCCTACCAGTTCTTTATCAAATGAAAACTAAACTACCCCAAAAAGCCCTGTAGATTGTAAATAAAGAAAGACGATATTGTGAATTTCATTAAAGTCACTTGCATAACTTAGTGAAGTTTTTAAGTAAAAACCTCAATGCTAGTAGTGCAACCTGATTTTGCTTTCATTCAATCTTATATGCTTCACATTGTAAAAGAATATGTTCAACTGTTTCATAATAACAAAATCTAGACTGATGTTTTCCAACAAGATAAGAGGAATAATTAGGCATACTATGCCCAATTCTAAGTTGAGTCAATACAATTCCTTCCCTTCTTGTTTTACCCCCTGCTCCCATCAATCCGACAGTTTTATGTATTCTGTAAAGTGGTTTCCCCTTGTGCCCATTACCCCACAAGTCTTGCCAAAATCCCTTAATTCTTAACCCCACTAGTCCCTTAGCTTTTGGTTTGCTAAGTGGAAGGTCTATATCCACAGTTGAACTTTTAGCAGCTTTTTTGGCCAAACAATCAACCTGCTCATTCCCCTCAACACCTCTATGTGCAGGGACCATAAGGAAAAGACATGTAGACCAATAGTAGAGTCTTTTTCTGTTGATCAGTGTCAAAAAGCCAAATTAAATCCACTGTGATCCAATATTGTGAAACAATAAAACATGAAAACCTCCAAGGGGGATGAATACTTTTTATAGGCACCGTAACCTTCCCTAATCCTAACATCAATCTCATCATTAGGCTCCAGGACCTGGGTCTCTGTGCCTCCCTCTGCAAGCAGAGACTCAACTTCTTCATCGGGAGACCAGTCAGTGGGTTTAAACCTTAGAATGCCCTCCCCAGCAGCACTGTGGGAGCATCTCAATGTGGGGAACACTCCATACCGTCAGGTATTGAGGGGCCAATTCATGGAATCGGAAAAAGCTGCAGAAAGTTGTAAATTCTACCAGCCCCATCATGGGCACTAGCCTTCCCAGCATTGGCGACATCTTCAAAAGGTGATACCTCAAATAGGTGGCATCCATCATTAAGGACCCCCATCATCCAGGTCATACCCTCTTCTCTTTGCTACCATCAAGGAAGAGGTACAGGAGTCTGAAGACACACACTCAATGATTCCGAAACAGCTTCTTCCCCTCCGCCATCTGATTTCTGAATGGACATTGAACCCACAAGTACTACCTCTACTTTTTTTTTCTTTTCCCTGCTACCATTTTGCATTAGTTATTTAATTTCATTCTTATATAAATGCAGTACTGTGCAAAAAGTCTTTGGCACATATATATAGTGAGGGTACCTAAGACTTTTGCACAGTACTGTATTTTTCAACGTGGAGTGGAGAGTGAGTTTGTAAATCTGGCGAGAACAAAGGACACTGGGAATGGCGAGGGTGAAGTGCCATGGGAGGGGTGTGGGGCAGGTGGCAAAGAAGGAGTGTCAGAGGTGAGGGGTAGCACATCTACATACACACCCAGCCCTGAGACACCAGGGAAAGCCATTTGATTCCAAACAATTGGTTTATGGTTCACTACAGAAGTATTCTCTGGTGCTTCCCGCTCCCTCCCCTCTCCCTTCCCCTTTTCCCAACCATAACACCATAAGATATAGGAGCAGAATTAGGCCATTTGGCCCATCTAGTCTGTTCCACCATTTCACCATGGCTGATCCATTTCCCTCTCAGCCCCAGCCTCCTGCCTTCTCCCCGTATCCCTTCATGCCCTGAACAATCAAGAATCTATCAACCTCTGCCTTAAATATACATAAAGACTTGACCTACACAGCTGCCTGTAGCAGAAACTCTCTGGCTAAAGAAATCCCTCCTCATCTCCGTTCTAAAAGGATGATTCCCCTCTCCCTGCCCCCTTCCCACTCTCAGTCCACAATAGAGACCCAGATCAGAATCAGGTTTACCTTTACTCACATATGTCATGAAATTTGTTTTTGTGGTAGCAGTACAGTGCAATACATGAAATTACAACAGTACTGTGCAAAAATCTTAGGCATCCTAGTGATGCTTATGTGTCTAAGACTGCACTTGTGTGTGGTCAGATGACAATGAACTGAACTTGAAATTAAAGGCTGCGGATTGCCTTGATTGCAGTCCAGAAGAAGTACCATCCAGAGGAATACATACAATTTCTGCAGTACTGCAGTATGTACACTAAGAAATATATACAATGCGGTGGAAAGGACTTATTGTGATATATATTTTTATTTTGTACTGCAATGAACTGCTGTCGCAAAGCAACAAATTTCACATCATATGCCGTTGATACTAAACCTGATTCTGAGGACTGCAGAGGTTCAGGAAAGTGGCTCACCCCCATCATCTCCAGGGTAATTGAGGCAGCCATTGGGTGAATTTAAAGTGGAGGAGGATTTAGGTTCTTGCTTAGTCCGGGTGTCAAAGTTTACAGGGAGAAGGCAGGAGAATGGGGTTGAGAGGAATAATAAGTCAGTCATGATGGAGTGGCGGTGCGGACTCGACGGGCCGAATAGCCTAGCTCTCTTTCTGTCTCTGATGGTGTTATGGGTATGTGTGTTGACCTTGCCAGCAATGTTAGTAAATCAGTCAATTAATGAATTGGTTTAACATTGCCACATGCACTGAGCGATGTACAGTGACAAATTGTAAAAGTTTACTTTATTTGTCATAGGTACATCAAAACATATAGTGAAACGTGTTGACTGTATCAGTGACACACTCTGAGGGTGTGCTGGGGGCTGCCCACAAACGTCGTTATACTTCCAGTGACAACTTCCTGACCCTAACCCGGACATCTTTGGAACGTGGGAGGAAACCGGAGCACCTGGAGGAAACCTGCTTGGTCAGAAGGGGGAATGTACAAACTCCTCAGAGACAGTGGCAGAAATTGAATCTGGATCACTAGCTGTAGTGTTGTACTAACCACTTTGCTACTGTGCCATCTACAACAGAGTGTTACAGTCACAGAGAGAGTGCAGCGCAGGCAGCCAATAAGGTGCGAGATCATGACAATGTAGACTGTGAGGTCAAGAGTCAGTCTTATCAAACAAGGGAACTGTTCAGTCATCCTGTAACAGCGGGACAGAAGCTGGCCTTCAGCCTGGTGGTTCAGGCTTCATGGCTTTTGTGTCTTTTGCCCAATGAGAGAATGTCTGGGGTGGGTGAGGTCTTCGATTATGCTGGCTGCTTTAGTGAGGCAGCGAGAAGTGGAGACAGAATCCATGGAGGAGAGGCTGTTTTAGACCATCAGGGGAGCAGAATTAGGCTATTCAGCCCATTGTGTCCACTCCAACATTCCATCATGGATAATTTATTATCCCTCTCAACCCCTTTCTCCTGCCTTCTCCGCGTAACCTTTGACACCCTGAACCTATCAATCTCCACTTTAAATATACTCAGTGACTTGGCCCCCACAGCCATCTGTGGCAGTGAATTCTACAGATTCACCACTCTCCAGCTAAAGAAATTCCTCCTCATCTCCGTTCGAAATGGATATCCCTCTATACATAGGCTCTGCCTCTGGTCCTAGACTCACACTTTCTCCATATTCATTCTATCAAAGCTTTTCAATATTCAATAGGTTTCAATGACATTCCACCCCGCTCTTCTTATAAACTCCAGCAAGACGCTCTTCATATGTTAACCCTTTCATTCCCAGAATCATTCTCGCGAACCTCCTCTGGACCCTTTCCACTGTTAGCACGTCTTTTCTCAGGTAAAGGCCCCAAAACTGCTCACAACACTCAAGTGCAATCTGACCAATACCTTATAAAGCTTCAACATTACATACTTGCTCTTACAGCCTAGTCCTCTTGATGCAACCTGCAAGTTAACCTTTAGGAATCCTGTAAGTTTTCCAAGTTTCTGTGATATTCAAAGTTCAAAGTATATTTATTATCAAAGTATATATACATTGTACAACCTTGAGATTCATCTCTTACCAGGCAGCCACAAAATAAAGAAACCCAAAGGAACCCATTAAAAAAAAACTGTCAAATACTCAATGTGCAGAGAGAAAAAAAATCAAATCATGCAAACAATTAAAGTAAGCAAATAGCATTCAGACCAAAAGTGAGCCCACAGACACAAAGCCCATAGCAACCGTAGCAGGCCACAGCTTCAGCCTCAGTTCAGCGCAGAGCCACGGGAACTTCGGAGAGCAGCAAGTAGAACCGCCTGACCCTTGCCTCAGGTCCCCACACCCTGCCTTTTCCATCTATCTGGCCCGGCATTCAAATCGTCCAAACATCGATCATTCCTCACACTAGAACCTAGGCCCTGTCACATCAATACACCAAAGGCCTGGACTCTGCCACCACATTTCGGTCTGGTGCTCAATCAGACTGTGCTCTCAGTTTAGGCGGATGGCCTTGAATCTGCCTCTCCTCCGCTCTGACTTTGCTCCACTCTACTCACACCGACTTTGCCTCGACCTCCCAATTCTCCTCGAAAATGCCTTGATTTTGCCTCAAACCCGTACACTTTGATCCTCGACTCTGCCTCACCTTCACTTGCCTCTTCATTGTTTGCCGTGATTGTTTACCACAAATTTTACAAGAGAAAATGTTATTAATAAATTATTTAGTTGCATTCTTTCTTTTGTTTCCCTCCAGTAACCAGTTCCTGGGCTTCACCAGTGCCATCTTAAACCGATGGCAGTGCTGGGCTGTGTCTGCAATTTTAGTTTCCTGGGGCCTCAGGCAGAGCTGTTGCCAAGCAATAATGTTTAGATAACTTGAATTAAAAAGATATCCGTGACTTGGAATGCACTACTATAGTTCCTGCACATCATTCAGGACTGTTACAGAAATATTTCTTCTCAAAGACTGAACTAATATCCCCCTTACGCATTGTCATAGTTCAGTTCAAAGCAGATGGTGATGGGGCAAGAAATTTTGCTTGAATGGATTTTTATTCATTTGAATGTAAATTAATTTAGTCTGAGAGCTTTAAATGGTTGAACGCTCATAGTATATTAATAGATTTATGAGGCTTCAGTTGCATTGGCTGTAAATCTCTGTGAAAAGCATTCGGATTATCCTCATGCCTTATCCCCGAGGAAGCTGTGGACACCAGAAGCTGAGGTGAAATTCCCAAGCGTTTTAAAGACAGGTAGTTGGCAGGTAAGGGATATTCAGAAAATAGGCAAAGGCTGAAAGGATCACTATACTCTGCAGTCTGAACTTTCCTGTTGGGAGGAGTGCTTCTGGCGTTTTTGTGGCATCCTGAAGGGATTCGGCTAACGTGACCTCCGAGAATACAGGTACGGCCATAGTCAATATTGCCAGAGCGGACTTGGGGCTGGACTGAAACTTCAGGCTGGACTGAAGCAGTGGGGCCTGGGCCCAAGAGTGGATAATAAACCGATGTTTGGCCAATTTAGATGCTGAATCAGATTTAAAAGATTATGGCATTGAGGCAGGGGGAAGAGGACAAACCAGTGTCCAGCTCACTACGCCTTGAGGCTTCACTCACCTCAGTGTTAAACTGACTCTGCACCTGTGGCCTGTGTCCATCGGCACTCCCCCAGCTCTGAAATGACTCCACACCTGCGGTCTGTACCCATCGGCACTCCCTCAGCTCTGAAATGACTCCACACCTGCAGTCTGTACCCATTGGCACTCACCTCAGCTCCGAACTGACTCTCCACCTGCGGCCTGCGGCCATCGGCACTCACCTCAGTGTTGAACTGACTCTGCACCTGTGGCCTGTATCCATTGGCACTCACCTCAGTGTTGAACTGACTCTGCACCTGTGGCCTGTATCCATCGGCCCTCACCTCAGTGTTGAACTGACTCTGCACCTGCAGCCATCAGCACTCCCCAGCGTTGAACTAACTCTGCAGCTGCAGCCTCCAGCCATGGGCGCTTTTCTCAGCGCCAACCTGCCTCCATGGCTGTGGCCTACAGACATCAGCACTCACCTCAGTACTAAATCTGGCTCTGCGGCCTGCAGCCATCAGGCTCCAGGACCAGCTGCAGCACTGAACTACCTCTGTGAATGTGGCCTCACCTCCTATCAGACATCCCACCTCTCCCGGAAGTTCCAGGAGTCTCCTGCATATTGATGGCAGCTCCCTGACACCCGGAAATTGATTTTTTTGAGAGGGAAAGCGAGAGCAGGAGCTGGAGCAGGAGCGGGAGCGAGATCGAGAGTGGGAGCAAGAGCGAGCATCCTGATTGGTCTCCCTTTGTGCTAAGTAGACCTATCAGTTTTCTCTGTGGGCGGGCTTTACAGTCAACCTCTGTCTCTCCATCGGTTCAGTTTCATGTCCTGCACCGCCATGGCAGAGTGTTTCAAAAAAATATATAAAACGCATTTCACCCCAGACTACACTAAAGTGTACCCCTGCCTAATAGGGGTCAAAAATAATGACAGTGTTGCTCGCTGCACTGTTTGCAACAGTGACTTTTCTATTGCCCAGATAACTGTAAAAGACATGTTGAGGTGAGTTTAACAGGTGTCATTCGTTCATTAGCATAGCTAACGTTATTTAAACTAGCTGGCTAGCTGCTAAGGAGCTACTCTATTGATGTCCTACGTGATGAGGCCAGACTACATGTAGACTTGCTTAAAGTTGTAATAGAATAAAAAGACGACTCCATAATAGAGATAGCGGAGTGAAGGGATATGGGGAGAAGGCAGGAACGGAGTACTGATTGTGGATGATCAGCCATGATCACAGTGAATGGCGGTGCTGGCTCAAAGGGCCAAATGGCCTCCTCCTGCACATATTGTCTTTTGTCTATTGTCTATTGATAATATAATATAATAGAAATGGCAAAAAACTCTGCCTGCTCATCAACCAAGACAGCAGCAACTGTGAACACGGCACTGGAACCTGAATGTTCAGAGGATCTGCACAAGTTCATCCGGACGGGAAAAAGGCCAGACAGTACTGTGGTTGATGAGAGCAACGATATCATGTGTGAGAAGGAATGTGCCATTTTAGCCAGGTACTAGAATGAAACACAGGATTAGGTAACAGTTGGATTTGTCGACATGCCAGTGTGCAATGGTGCCAAAGCTGAAAACATATTCAACTGCATTGCATCATCCAAGCATGACAAAGGCCTTGAATGGTCTAATTATGTAGGATTTAGCAGTGACAACTGCAATGTGATGATTGGCAAAAACAACTCTGTCTTGTCAAGAGTGAAAGCACAGGCCCTCATATTTACAGCGTTGGTTGTCCAAGTCACCTGGTCAACGTCTGTACCAAAACTGCTGCTGAGGAGCTCTCAGTGTCACCCTGAAGAACGGCTCAGTGACATCTACCACTACTCTGAGAAAAGTTCCAAACGAAGAGAAGAGCTAAAACAGTTTCAGGAGTTCTGCAATGTTGCCCAGCAGAGAATAGAAAAGCATTGTCCTACACGCTGGCTTTCTTTAGGAAAAGGTTTGGACCATCTGCTCCACCAATGGCCAGTCTTTATTTCATATTTTGAGTCAAAGAGTGAGAATCAGAAGTCATCTCATATTCAGAAGAGGCTGAAGGACCCCTAAATGAAAATATACACATGCTTTCTCTATAATGTCACACAATGTTTTGACAAATTCAATTTGATTTTTCAAAACAAGGCACCTCTCCTCTGCAAGTTGCATCAGAGTGTTGAAGAGCTCCCGCATGACATAGCGAGCAGATTTATTGAGCCAAAGGTATTGACAGAACAGAACATTCAGGAGATAGATGTGAGCAACCCTGAAATTCACTGCCCAGATGAGGAGCTTTTTACTGGGTACCTGGCAAGGAGGCAGTTGCTAAGCGAGGAAGCACAAGAGATCCCCCTTACAAGACAAAGCAGTTCTTCAAAGGTGGCAGAGCATTCTATGTCAGGTGCTTTCAAAAAATCTTGGAGAAGTTCCCAATGAGAGACCAAATCTAGAAAAGTCTGTCAGTGGTCAACACAGAGAGCCAAGATGAGGTGAATTCCGATCAGACTTTGACTTTGGCAGAGAGATTTCCAAATGTGATCAAGGCAGATGCAAGAGAACAGCTCCACTTGGAAGTCCTGGATTATATCTCAACTAACCTTGAAGGACTGGTGCCAAACTACAAAAGTTTGCCAGTTGATGAGTTCTGGGGGAAGCTGTCCAAAGTAAAATATGTTAGCATAGGGCAGTTGAGATTCAAAGAGCTCTGACAGTTGATGAAGCTGCTTTTGGTGCTGCCAAATTCTAATTATGATGTAGAAAGGACATTCAGCATGGTGCGTCACATTAAGACAGAATTCAGAAGTCAGCTGTCTCACAAAACACTTGCGAATCTGATGTCTTGCAAAATTAACAAATTCATTGACACAGACTGCTATAAGGTTAAGACTTCTGGCAAAATGCTCAAATCTGCCAAGCAAGCCACATCACAGTACAAGGAATGTTTGCAAAAGAAATATTTGCATTAGCATTTAGCTATTAGCATTGAGACTGCCAACAAAACACTCAACAAGGAATATATATGTATGTGAGTGTGTGTAAATAGTTTCAATATGTGATCAAATAAATTGTTGTGTTCTTTCATAATCAAATGTCCTGTATACATGCACCCTTGGAGGTCGACCGGGGGGTGGGGGGAGATATGGGGTTGTGGGAGGCGGGGTGCTACCTCCCTGAAATGAGTTTTTGCAGGGTGGGATGTCTGTCATATTCTGTCTTCAACAGAGTTGATAATCTGCCAGCAGCACTTGATGTCCATCTCCGTGATGGATGTTTATAAAATTCCGAGAGCCATAGACAAGGGTAGTTAGGCAAAGATTTCCTCCAGGTGCTCCAGTTTCTTCCAACATCCCAAAGACCATATAACCATATAACAATTACAGCACAGAAACAGGCCATCTCAGCCCTTCTAGTCAGTGCCGAACTCTTACTCTCACCTAGTCCCACCGACCTGCACTCAGCCCATAACCCTCCATTCCTTTCCTGTCCATGTATCTATCCAATTTAACTTTAAACGACAATATCGAACCTGCCTCAACCACTTCTGCTGGGAGCTCATTCCACACAGCTACCACTCCCTGAGTAAAGAAGTTCCCCCTCATGTTACCCCTAAACTTTTGCCCTTTAACTCTCAACTCAAGTCCTCTTGTTTGAATCTCCTCCATTCTCAATGGAAAAAGCCTATCTACGTCAACTCTATCAATCCCCCTCATAATTTTAAACACCTCTATCAAGTCCCCCCTCAACCTCCTACGCTCCAAAGAATAAAGACCTAACTTATTCAACCTTTCTCTGTAACTTAGGAGATGAAACCCAGGCAACATTTTAGTAAATCTCTTTTGTACTCTCTCAATTTTATTGACATCTTTCCTATAATTCGGTGACCAGAACTGTACACAATACTCCAAATTTGGCCTCACCAATGCCTTATACAATTTCAACATTACATCCCAACTCCTACACTCAATGCTCTGATTAATAAAGGCCAGCATACCAAAAGCTTTCTTCACCACCCTGTCCACATGAGATTCCGCCTTCAGGGAACTATGCACCATTATTCCTAGATCCCTCTGTTCTACAGTATTCTTCAATGCCCTACCATTTACCATGTATGTCCTATTTTGATTAGTCCTACCAAAATGTAGCATCTCACATTTTTCAGCATTAAACTCCATCTGCCATCTTTCTGCCCACTCTTCTAACTGGCCTAAATCTCTCTGCAAGCTTTGAAAACCTATTTCATTATCCACAACACCACCTATCTTAGTATCATCTGCATACTTACTAATCCAATTTACCACCCCATCATCCAGATTATTAATATATATGAGGAACAACATTGGACCCAGTACAGATCCCTGAGGCACACCGCTACACACCGTCCTCCAATCTGACACACAGTTATCCACCACTACTCTCTGGCGTCTCCCATCCAGCCACTGCTGAATCCATTTTACTACTTCGATATTAATGCCTAACGATTGAACCTTCCTAACTAACTTTCCGTGTGGAACCTTGTCAAAGGCCTTACTGAAGTCCATATAGACAACATCCACCGCTTTACCCTTGTCAACTTTCCTAGTAACCTCGTCAAAAAATTCAATAAGATTTATCAAACATGACCTTCCATGCACAAATTCATGTTGACTGTTCCTAATCAGACCCTGTCTATCCAGATAATTATATATACCATCTCTAAGAATACTTTCCATCAATTTACCCACCACTGATGTCAAACTCACGGGCTGATAATTGCTAGATTTACTCTTAGAACCTTTTTTAAACAATGGAACCACATGAGCAATACGCCAATCCTCCGGCACCATCCCCGTTTCTAATGACATTTGAAATATTTCTGTCAGAGCCCCTGCTATTTCCACACTAACTTCCCTCAAGGTCCTAGGGAATATCCTGTCAGGACCCGGAGACTTATCCACTTTTATATTCCTTAAAAGCGCCAGTACTTCCTCTTCTTTAATCGTCATACTTTCCAAAACCACCCTTCTTGTTTCCTTTACCTTACACAATTCAATATCCTTCTCCTTAGTGAATACTGAAGAAAAGAAATTGTTCAAAATCTCTCCCATCTCTTTTGGCTCCGCACATAGCCGTCCACTCTGATTCTCTAAGGGACCAATTTTATCCCTCACTATCCTTTTTCTACTAATAAGACGTACTGGTTGGTAGATTAATTGGTCACATTGAGTAGCATGGGTTCAGTGGACCGAAAGGCCCTGTTACCGTGCTGTATTTCTAAATGAAAAATTAAAACTTTAATTTAAAAGAAAGAAGTGTGATGTACCAGCAACAAATTTCACAATAATGCCAGTACTGTACTATCACACCTGATTCGGATTCTGAACTATTCGACGTTCTACAAAGCCCTGATTGCCTGTGAGATGTTGCAGTACAGATCCGACCCTGTACTCTGTGAGAGTATTCTAGCTTCAGCAGAAGTTCTGGGACATCTGCAGATTGTAGGCTGTGGACCTGTCACTTTCTTTCACGCACGGGCACTGCGGGTGGCGTACCGGTTACGGCTCGGGTTTTTCCAGAGCTTGGAGTTCAATCCCAGTGTTCTTTGTAAGGAGTGTGTACGTTCTCCCTGTGGAACTCGTGAGTTTCCTCCGGGTGCTCCGGTTTCCTCCCACAGTCCAAAGATGTACCAGTTGGTAGGTTAATTGGCCATCGTAAATTGTCCCGTGATTAGGCTAGGATTAAATTGGGGTTAACGGGATTCGCTGGGCAGCACGGCTCGAAGGACCGGAGGGGATCATTCCATGCTGTTGTATCTCTAAACAAATAAATTTGAATCAGTGCGAGTCAGTCACAGTGTACACTGAGGTTGGCCCCTTCCAGTTACCTTGCCTATCCTCTACCAAAGAAAACAATTCAGTTCAAATGGCTCACCAAAAGCCTGGTGCAATAACAGAACTAATTATCGCGAGGAACCCTCGGGGGATAATCTAAGCAGCGAACAGTAAGGGTTTCCTGATGCCTATCAGTACACGGTGTTCTAGATTCATGATTCGAGCTTCTGGATTATTGACTTCAGGAGGGGGAAACCAGAGGCCCATGAGCCAGTCCTCATTGGAGGGTCAGAGGTGGAGAGGGTCAGCAGCTTTCAATTCCTCGGTGTTAATATTTCAGAGGACCTGTCCTGGGCCCAGCACGCCACGCCTCTAAAGGTCGACCTTCACTAATCGGGCACCATTGGGTCCTGAGGAGTGCCGGATTAGTGAAAATGCCAAATTACAGAAGGATCACGTTAAGCATAATCAGTGCCGGATTATTGAAGGAACTGGATTACAGGTAGTCGGATTAGTGAAGGTGGACTGTACTTTCTTAGGAGTCTGTGGAAATTCAACATGATATCTAAAACTTTGACAAACTTCTATAATGTGTTAGTTAGTAGTTAGTAGGCAGCTGTCACTCCCAGGGCATCATGGGTTTGCACCTCTGGTGGACTGTGTCCTCTCCAGGGCACAAGCCTGGGCGGGAAGATTTGAAGAACCACCTGTTGTCCATGCAGTGGGCTCCCCATCTCCACGTCACTGATGTAGTCCAAGGGACGGGCAAGCACCGATACAGTTTGGTACCAGTGTCATCGCAGAGGTTGCTAGAGTGAAGTTGTAAACAACATCAAACTGCCTTAGGGACCCCGGCTCCGGATTTCTTCCCCGGGGTTTACTCCCGAAGCCTTTCCCATGGGTGGGTCTGGCCGCAAAGCAGCAGAGGTTTAAAATCAGAATTTTCCCTCTCCTAGGCAGGCTGCCATCGAAGGCCGACGAGCCCCACCCACACTATAATGTGCAGTGGAGAGTATATTGAATGGCTGCATCACAGCCGGGTATGGGAACACCAATACCAGGAAGTCTGCAAATATTGGAAATCCAAACAAAGCACACAAAATGCTGGAGGAACTCAGCAGATCAGGCAGCATCTATGGAAAAGAATAAACAGTTGCCATTTTGAGCAAGACCTTTCTACAGGGCACCAGAATGACAAGGTTGGGAGAGGGGAAAGAGGCTAGCTGGAAGGTGATTGATGAAGCCATGTGGGTGGAAAAGGTAAAGGGCTGGAGAAGAAGGAATCAGATAGGAGAGAAGAGTGGACCATAGGAGACAGGGAAGGAGGAGGGACCCAGGGGAAGTAATAGGCAGGTGAGAAAAAGTAAAAGGTCAGAGAGAGGAATAGAGAAAGGGGAAGGGGAATTTGTTTACTGGAAGGAGAAACCGATATTCATGCCATCAGTTTGGAGGCTACCCAGGTCTGAGGCCTGAGGGTGGCCTCATCTTGGCACAAGAGGAGGGCATGGACCAAGATGTCAGAACGGGAACATGAATTGGAATTTAAACATCTGGCCACCAGGAATTCCCACTTGTGGTGAACAGAGCAGAGGTGCTCGACGAGGCTGATCCCGCAGTTTACGATGGGCATTGGGAACACCGGACACAATGGACGACCCCAGTAGATTCACAGGTGATGTGTTGCCTCACCGGGAAGGACTGCTGGGGCCCTGAATGGAGCTGAGGGAAGAGATGAATGGACAGGTGTGGTCCTGAATGAAGGTGAGGGAGGAGGTGAATGGACAGATGTGGTCCTGAATGGAGGTGAGGGAGGAGGTGAATGGACAGATGTGGCCCCGACTGGAGGTGAGGGAGGAGGTGAATGGGCAGGTGTGGCCCTGAATAGAGGTGAGGGAGGAGGTGAATGGACAGGCGTGGCCCTGAATGGAGGGGAGGGAGGAAGTGAGTGGACAGGTGTGGCCCTGAATGGAGGTGAGGGAGGAGGTGACTGGACAGGTGTGGCCCTGAATGGAGGTGAGGGAGGAGGTGAATGGACAGGCGTGGCCCTGAATGGAGGTGAGGGAGGAGGTGAACGGACAGGTGTGGCCCTGAATGGAAGTGAGGGAGGAGGTGAATGGACAGGTGTGGCCCTGAATGGAGGTGAGGGAAGAGGTGAATGGACAGGTGTGGCCCTGAATGGAGGTGAGGGAGGAGGTGAATGGACAGGTGTGGCCCTGAATGGAGGGGAGAAAGGAGGTGAATGGACAGGTGTGGCCCTGAATGGAGGGGAGGGAGGAGGTGAATGGGGAGGTGGAATGGCATTCTAAATGGTTCCACGTTGAAAGTGAAATGAAATATCATTCATCTAGATGAAGCTGAGGGAAGAATTCTGTGGAGGTGGTTGGTGGTGAGGAAATTCATTGTTCACTTGGGTAGAGTGAACCCTTGGAGCTCAGTAAAAAGGTACTGAGTTAAATCTTCATCAATGGTGACAGAGGTAACTGTCTCCGTGAGCATTATGACAGTGGCTCACAGAGATACACCATTATGGCTGGAAACATCATAATCTTCCATCACCCTCAAGTCAGTGACATAATAGAAGATACAACATAGAACATAGAACAGTACAGCACAGGAGCAGGCCATTCAGCCCACAATGTTGTGCTGGACTGGCTAAAAAGCAAATCAAAAACACCCAATCACTAATCCCTCCTACCCACACCATGTCCATATCTCTCCATCTTCCTTACATCCATGTGCCTATCCAAAAGTCTCTTAAAGCCTCTAATGTATTTGCCTCCACCACCAGACCAGGCAGCACATTCCAGGCATCCACCACTCTCTGAGTAAAAAAACATATCCCTCATATCCCCCTTGAACCTACCCCCCTCACCTTCAATGCATGCCCTCTGGTATTAGACATTTAACCCTGGGAAACAGTTACTTTCCGTCTACACACAAAATGCTGGGGGAGCTCAGCAGGCCAGCAGCATCTATGTAAAAGAGTACAGTCAATGTTTCGGGCCAAAACCCTTCAGCAGGACTCTTTGTCTACTCTATCTATGTCTCTCATAATCTTACAAACCTCTATAAGCCCCGCATCCTCTGCCAGTCCAGAGAAAGCAACCCAAGTTTGTCCAGCCTCTCATGATAGCACATGCCCTCTACACCAGGCAGCATCCTGGTAAAACCAGGAATGGAGTCCATGACTCAAGTTCAGGGAATGGATTCTGGGAACTGTCAGGAAGGAATCTGTGTTTACAGATCACTTTATCACAGCTCGTCGAGACACCGGTCCAAGCCCTGGAGAGGTGACGGTGTGTTAATGATGGTCATTCTTACTAACACACAAGAATAGGGCAAGCATCATGAGATGAGAATGTGTGGAACTTACTGCTGTATTCCCTACCCCACCATCGCCCAGGACACATCCTCTTCTCATTGCTAACATCAAAGAAGAAGCACACACTTAACAATTCAGGAACAGCTTCTTCCTCTCTGCTTTCCGATTTCTGAATGGACATTGAACCCAGAAGAATGACTGAGTATTTCTGTTTGCTGTCTTTATGCACAACACATTTAATTTAATTAAGTGGAGAGGGTCAGCAGCTTTAAATTCTTTGGTGTATTATTTTGAGGGCTTGCCCTGGGTGCAGTGTGTAAGTGCAATTACGAAGAAAGCATGACAGCACCTCCACTTCCTCAAAGATTTGACATGCTGTCTAAAACTCGGACTAACCTCTATGGGTGTGTGGTGGAGACTGAATTCACTGGCTGTATCACATCCTGGTATGGAAACACCAATACCTTTGAACAGAAAATCCTACAAAAAGTAGTAGACACAGCCCAGTTAATCATAGGTAAAGCCCTCCCAGCCACGAGCATGTCTACATGAAGTGCAGTTGTGGGAAAGCAGCATCTATCATCAGGGACACTACTTCCCAGGACATGCTCTCTTCTCACTGCTGCCATCAGGAAGGTGGTACAGGAGCCTCAGGACTCGCACCACCAGGTTCAGGAACAGTTTTCACCCCTCAACCATCAGGCTCTTCAACCAGAGGGGATAGCTTCACGCAACTTCACTTTTCCCATCACTGAACTGTTCTCATTTTCAAGGACTCTTCATCTCATGTTCTCAATATATATTGCTTATTTATTATCATTATTATTACAGAAATTTATTTTTCCTCTGTTCAAGCTGGTAAAACCTGAGGCACAGGCATAGCCAAGCACAGTCATTTCTCAACTGCTAGGAACTTTGGGACAAACTTCATTAGGAGCTTGAACAGTTTAGGCATGTCAACACATACACTCAAAAACTTCTATAGTTGTAGCGTGGAGAGCATTCTGACAGGCTGCATCACTGTCTGGTATGGAGGGGCTACTGCACAGGACCGAAAGAAGCTGCAGAGGGTTGTAAATCTAGTCAGCTCCATCTTGGGTACAAACCTACAAAGTACCCAGGACATCTTCATGGAGCGCTGTCTCAGAAAGGCAGTGTCCATTATTAAGGATCTCCAGCACCCAGGGCATGCCCTTTTCTCACTGTTACCATCGGGTAGGAGGTACAGAAGCCGGAAGGCACACACCCAGCGATTCAGGAGCAGCTTCATTTCTTCTGCCATCCGATTCCTAAATGGACCTGGAACTCTTGGACACTGCCTCGCTTTTTTTAATATACAGTATTTCTGTTTTTTCCATGATTTTTAATCTATTCAATATACATATACTGTAATTGATTTACTTATTTATTATTATTATTATTTTTTTCTCTTCTGCATTATGTACTGCATCGAACTGCTGCTGCTAATTTAACAAATTTCACGTCACATGCTGTTGATAATAAACCTGATTCTGATGTTCTAGTGGTGTTTAGTATTGCGGCTTTTGGAGATTTACATAAATATTGCTGTGTAGGCCAAGTTGTTTAATGCTATTGTGTAGTGATTTTGGAATGATACCAGTTGTAGATATTACTATGGTAGTATACCCTGTTTGTATTGCATACTCTTTCACTTTCCTCTTTTAGTTCATCATATTTCTGGTGTTTTTCACTTATTGATTTCTTTACGTTATATGTTTGGAATTGCTATATCTATTAAATAAGTTGTTCTTGCTTGTTTATCCTGTATCATTACATCCAGATGATTATTATGGATTATCCAATCTGTAATAATGGATCAGTTGCAATATAATTTGTGGGATTCTGGCTCTAAGAGTGGATCAGGCTTGTATTTATAGTAAGGTATGGTGACTTTTATGGCTTTATTTTTGAAGCAAGATTTTGGTGAATGATGTTTGCCACTTGATTGAGCCGGTATAAATAATTAGATTGAGTTAAACTGCTACAGGGTCCTGTAACATGTTGGATTGTTTCTGGTTTCTCTTGGCATTTTCTGTATTTATCATCTTGAATTTGTTGGTCTTTTATTTTTATTTATCTATCTATCTATTTATTTATTTGTTTAAGTTAAACAGCTAGTCATATATTGCCACAAGGAACCACCCTGTTTCTGGGAAGAGGTCTCCAACTCTGAGCCAGGCATCCGATGCTTCCTTGTCGATATCTAGACTGCTCAGATCATGGGGATGTCTTCCATGGAGGGTCATGTTCTTCCATTGGTTAACCTTTCTTTCAATAGTGATAATGTCTTCATTTTTCTGGTTTATGCTTTTGTTTAAGTTTAGGGGTGTGTACTTCTTAACAGAAGCATATGCTCTCATGGAGTACTGAATCTTGTTTTTGTTGATGCAAATATATCCTGGGGGGGGGGGAGGGAAGGTCGACTCAGACCATGAGAGGCCTGCGTCAGGCATTTTCATGCCTTTCAAGGTGCAGATGGGAAGTCTGTGTGGGGTGCCACTCCTTGCACAGACACTAGAGCAATGTGTGACTAAGTGCCTTGCTCAAGGGCACAAACACGCTGCCACAACTGAAGCTGGAACTAGAATATCCTGAAAAGTTTTATACAATTGTTGTATAAATTTTTAATGTCTGTTATTCCTCTTCATCATCCTGTCCTAGGTAGTGTTACGTAAACGGCAACAATGAGTATCAATCGAGACAGGTTATATAAAAACAACAAAACATTTATTAAACACAGATAAATGATAAGGTAAAAAACAAATGAAAACGTTAACCGGAAGTTAACCGCTACGCATCCGTTCACCAACTGGCCACTCGGCACTGGTTCATAAAGCGTTAAATGTGAAAACAGTTCTTAAAGCGATAAAGTCAAATATAGTTCTTAATAAATTCAAAAGTCCAACAGATGTATACGTTCAATTGGGAGAGACTTCTCTGGAGAAGGATTTCTTCATAGACATGACTTTCCTGCTGGTTCTGTCCACAGGATTCACGATGCCGAAAATAAACAGTTTAAAACAACCGACCTTAAATTCTTTTAGAGAGAGAGCAAACCTTTGCATGAACTCTTTTTTCTTTTTGGCAAGAGTGATCTCCGATGCAGGTTGCTACTCCAATGAAGCCTCAATAAGGTCGATCCTTTATTAAACTGCCAAACGATGCCGACTCCTCTCGATCCTTCGGTCCTGTACTTTGATAAATTCTTCACTCTCCTTTCTACTATTGGAATTGGGTAAATCAACACATCTAGCCAAAAATCTCCAGTCCAATAATATGGTATCTTGCAATAGAACGCAAAACCGTTTTAAAAATGAAACTGCCTCACAAAAACAAACATGCAACAGAAACAGAGATACAGCACGTTCTACCCGGAAATCTAAAAACTAAAATCCAACTGCGTCACCTGGGTCGACCATTATATAGTCATGGTGCACATGTCATCACGTGACCTCACATCGGCGGAAAAATCGCATCAGGTGACCTCCAAAAGACCATTACATCATTCTCACAAAAAAGACGCAGATCTACTTGAGCATGTAACACCTCCCTTCAAAAAATTTTGGTCTCTTGAAGAACAAAATTTTAACAATTTATACAAAAAGAATACAAAGATATAAAATTTACAAAATACACAATGCATACAATCTTATCTTTCAGCCTTTTACAAACTAATGAACAGTAGGAGTGTCACAAATGCTAAAATATCACTCCAAAAAAACAAATTTTCATTGTACATTTAACATCTAGACAATCAATCAGTGATCACATTATCTTTACCCTTAATATGAGTGATCAAAATATTGTACTCCTGTAACATTAGACTTCAATTTAATAATCTTCTATTTTTGTTTTTCATCTTATTCAAAAACACTAATGGATTGTGATCGGTATAAACTGTGAGTGGTTTATGAGTAGTACCAACATACACTTCAAAATGTTGTAAAGCTAAAACAAGAGATAACAATTCTTTTTCTATTGTTGAATAATTTCTTTGATGGGCATTAAATTTCTTAGAAAAATAAGCTACCAGACGATCAACTTCATCACCATCATCTTTTTGAAGTAACACTGCTCCTGCAGCTTCATCGCTAGCATCTACAGCTAATGAAAATGGTATTTCAAAGTCAGGAGATTTAAGTACAGGTTGACTACATATTATAGCTTTTAATTTATCAAATGCCTCCTGACAAGACTCTGTCCATATAAACTTCTCATTTTTCTTCAAGAGATTAGTTAATGGAAGAGCAACGCTTGCAAAATCCTTACAAAATTTTCTGTAATATCCTACCATACCCAAGAATCTTCTGAGAGTTTTTCTACCAGTTGGAGTGGGTACTTCTAAAATCGTCTGAACTTTTGCTTGAACAGGTGCTAATTTTCCCTGACCCACAACATAACCAAGGTAAGTCACTGTGGCATGACCAAATTCACTCTTAGCTAAGTTAATAGTTAAGTTAGCTTTTGAAAGTCTCTCAAATAATTTCTCCACTGCCGTAATATGTGCTTTCCACATATTATTTCCTGTAACTAAATCATCAATATAGACATCTGTATCTTTTAATCCCTGAATCACGCCATTAGTCATCCTCTGAAAAGTACCTGATGCATTCTTCATCCCAAATGGAAGAAAATTATATTCATATAACCCAGATGGGGTTACAAATGCTGAAATCTCTCTACCTCTATCCGTCAATGGAACACACCAATAACCTTTTAATAAATCAATTTTTGTAAGGAATTTGGCCTGTCCAACTTTATCCACACAATCATCTACTCTAGGGATTGGATATGCATCAGTTTTTGTCACAGCATTCACCTTTTTGTAATCCGTACAAAATCTAATACTATTGTCTGGCTTAGGCACCATAACACACGGTGAACTCCAATTCGAATTAGAATGTCTAATAATATCATTCTGTAACATATACTTAATTTTTTGTTCAGCAAGTTCACATTTCCCTGTTCATTCAATACAGATGTTGTTTTATGGGTTTTGCATCTCCAACATCTACATCATGTGTAGCTATGGTGGTTCTTCTAGGGACGTCTGGAAATAAATCTCTATACTTAAAAATTAACTGTTTCATCTGCTCTTTCTGCTCTGGCTGTAAATGAGCTAATTTTTCATCAATATTTTCCAGAATTTTTGAATTTGGTAACCTGGCTGAAATAATGTTGGGTTTAAAATGAGTTTCAGATGAATCCTCCAGTAAGTTTTCATCAAGATCAGACTCATTATTGATCACAACAGTCATAGTAGCAACCTCTCTCTCTTAATACGGTTTTATCATATTTATATGACACAGCTATGTTGTCTTTCTCTGATCTGGTGTTTTTACCACATAATCCACATCATTTACTTTAGATTTAATCTCATAAGGACCATGGAATTTGGCTTATAATGGGTTCGTTTGCACTGGGAAAAGAACCAACATCTTATCTCCAGGTTTAAGTGACCTCATCCTAGCTTCCTTATCATACCACGTCTTCATCTTTTCCTGAACCAACTTTAAATTTTCCTTGGCCAAGCTACAAGCTTTGTACAGTCTGTCTTTAAATTTCAAAACATAACCTAGCAAACTAGTGTGTACTTCTTTATTAATCCACTGTTCCTTCAACAAAGCCAAAGGTCCTTGAACTCTATGTCCAAACACAAGTTCAAAAGGATAAAACCTAATGATTCCTGTACTGCCTCCCTTACTGCAAAAAGTAGTAAATGTATACCTTCATCCCAGTCCTTTTCATTTTCTACACAATATGTCCTAATCATAGTTTTTAGTGTAGAATGAAATCTCTCCAAGGCTCCTTGTGATTCTGGATGATAGGCTAAGGAAATAATCTGTTTTTCCCCCATTTTATAAACTATCTGCTGAAACAACCCGGACATAAAATTACTACCTTGATCTGATTGTATTTCCTTCGGCAACCCAAAATAAGTAAAAAATTTTATAAGAGCCTTTGTCACAGTTTTGGCTGTTATATTCCTAAGAGGTACTGCCTCTGGGAACCTAGATGCTGTGCACATAATAGTTAATAAATATTGATGTCCAGTTTTAGTTTTTGGCAAAGGACCTACACAGTCTACAATGATTTTTGAGAATGGCTCACCAAATACAGGAATTGGTTGCAGTGGGGCCACTGGAGTAACTTGATTAGGTTTACCAACAATTTGACACGTATGACACGTTCTACAAAATGTCGCCACATCTTGTCTTAAACTAGGCCAATAAAAATGTTTAGAAACTTTGTTCATAGTTTTCTTTACCCCTAAATGACTACCCAAAGGAATACTATGAACCATAGTCAAAGTCTCATTTCGGTAAATTTTAGGAACTACTACCTGATAATTAACTTCCCATTCCTCACTAGCAGGAATTGTAGGCAATCTCCACTTTCTCATTAATACCCCCTTTTCAAAATAATATCCAACTGGTATTTTTTCAATTTCACTATCTGGAAGAGCTTGTTCTTTTTTATTTAACTATCTCAGGATCTCTACCCTGCTCTGCTTCCGAGATAAAGACAAATCTTCCTGATCAGACTTACCACCAAAATCCTGATCAAATAAGGTAGGTAAGAAAGTTTCTGATACATCCTCAAAATTCGAATCTTGATTTGAACTGCCATAGATAACAACCACATCCTTTACATCAGTCTTTTTAGCCATAGCTCTTGTTACAACACAGGAAGAATCTGTGTTAGAATCCCACTGTGGTTCCTCAGAATTTGAATTTATTGTCAAATGCACTTCAGGAAAAACTTGTCCACCTGCTAAATCATTCCCTAACAAAAGAGAAACATCATTTACAGGTAAACTGGATTGTAGTCCTACTGTAACAACCCCTGTAACTAATCCTGACCGTAAATTTACTCTATGTAAATGTACTGGCATAAGGGCACTCCCTACTCCTCTTATATAATTTACCTCACCAATGCCAGACTCATCACTAAACCTTAGCACACTGTCTAATATTAGTGATTACGAAGCTCCAGTATCTCTAAGTATCCTTATTGGTATTGAATTGGATCCTTCTTTCAAGGATACAAATCCTTCTGTTATAAAAGCTTCATATCCCTTCTTAACTTGGTCAGACTCTGACACATCTTCATTAATGTTTTCTAAACCCTGTGGCTTTACAGGTGTTTCAATATGCTGCACACAAGCATCTGGGACCACTTCTTTCTCTTTCTGTTTCAATCGGAAGCAGTTAGCTACTACATGTCCAGGTTTCTTACAATAATTACAAATAATACCAAAACGTCTTTCCTTCACATGTCTCCCTTCATCCTTACTTTTCTCACTAACTTCAAATTTAATGTCTGGTTTACCTTGACTCTCCGGGCTAGTTTTCCTTTTAAAAATTTTACCTGCAGAAAATTTATTCTTGTGAATTAAAACATACTCATCAGCCAACTTAGCATTCTCCTGCAACGTAGCAGTGTCCCATTCATTTAAGTATGTTCTCACTTTAACAGGAATGCTTCTTCTAAATTCCTCCTGCAAAATCAGCTCTTTTAATTTATTATACTCCCCATTCACATTTTTAGAGGAAACCCATCTCTCAAAACACACAGATTTCTCATAGGCAAATTCCACATAAGTTTTTTCCACCGATTTCTTCAAACTTCTGAATCTGTCTCTATATGCTTCCGGAGCCATCTCATATGCCTTTAATATGTGCTGCTTAACAATATCATAATCCAGTGCTTGCTCAGCATTTAAAGCTGTATAAACTTGTTGTGCCTTTTGCCTTTAATTTCACTCTGTAACATCACTGGCCATTGGTCTTTCGGCCACTTTAAACTCAGAGCAACTGTTTCGAAATGTTGGAAATATGTGTCCACATCAGCTTCATTAAATGGAGGAGCCAAAATAACCTCACGACTAGCGGTAAACTGTTTCGTAGAACCAGAAGACTGACTCTCGAACTTTAATTTCTGCATCTCTAGCTCAAGTTTCCTCTGGTTATCAGCTTCTCTTTCTGCAAATTCCCTTTTTTTAAGGGCCTCTCTTTCTTTGAATTCTCTTATTTTATTAGCCTCTCTTTCGGCCATTTCCACTTTAAATCTTTCAGACTTTACTGTTCAAGATGCAACTGCATTTCCAGATTACTCATTGGAAACTTCCCTAACACCTCAGCATCAAACAATTCCAAATTAATATAATGTTCAGTGACTTTTCTTTGTATGAAAGCCTTGGTGGAATTTTTCGTAATTCCTTTAATATCCAACTTCCTAGCAATTTTCAATACCTCAGGTTTTCTCGCATTCTCTGAAGATCCTGAGTCAGGCATCTTCAAAAACCCGTCAATATCCATTGTTGCCGAATACAACACACACCAATCAAACCAAAAAAAAAGAATCAGGTATTTCCCTTTTCCAAATCAAAATGGCAATTACCAGCACTTAAACTCAAAATCGGAACATATCCCGGACGAGCCCCCACAGTTTATGTTACGTAAACGCAACAATGAATATCAATCGAGACAGGTTATATAAAAACAACCAAACATTTATTAAACACAGATAAATGATAAGGTAAAAAACAAACAAAAACTTTAGCCAGAAGTTAACCGCTACGCAACTCGCCAGTCGGCAGTGGTTCATAAAGCGTTAAATGCGAAAACATTTCTTAAATTGATAAAGTCAAATATAGTTCTTAAAACGATAAATTCAAAAGTCCAACAGATTTATACGTTCAATTGGGAGAGACTTCTCTGGAGAAGGATTTCTTCACAGACATGACTTTCCTGCTGGTTCTGTCCACAGGATTCACGATGCCGAAAACAAACAGTTTAAAACAACCGACCTTAAATTCTTTTAGAGAGAGAGCAAACCTTTGCAGGAACTCTTTGCTCTTTTTGGCAAGAGTTATCTCTGATGCAGGTAGCTACTACTCCAATGAAGCCTCAATAAGGTCGATCCTTTATTAAACTGCCAAACGATGCCGACTCCTCTCGATCCTTCGGTCCTGTACTTCGATAAATTCTTCACTCTCCCTTCTACTGTTGGAATTGGGTAAATCAACACATCTAGCCAAAAATCTCCAGTCCAATAATATGGTATCTTGCAATAGAACGCAAAACTGTTTTAAAAATGAAACTGCGTTACAAAAACAAACACGCAACAGAAACGGAGATACAGCACGTTCTACCCGGAAACCTACAAACTAAAAACCAACTGCGTCACCTGCGTCGACCCTTATATAGTCACGGTGCACACATCATCACGTGACCTCACATCGGCGGGAAAATCACATCAGGTGACCTCCAAAAGACCATTACATCATTCTCACAAAAAAAACAGATCTCCTTGAGCATGTAACAGTAGTGTTAATCTATGCACATTCAAGTGTACATAGTGCTTTCAGAAATTTCTCATTTCGGTTCGTATTTCTCTTTGTAAATTTTCCAGACCGGTTCCGGACCAAGATATCATGCCAAAATAATATGTTAATATGGTTGTAGCAAAAGCGTTTAATGCCTTTGTTATATTTTACTGTTGAGCTCTGCGTACAGGAAATGGCATTAAACAATCTTGAGGGTTGAACATGGAAAGTTACTTCCTGCCTGTTATGAAAATAGAACATAGAAACATTCAGCACATTACAGGCCCTTCGGCCCGCAATGTTGTGTCAGCCCATGTAACCTACTCTAGAAACTGTCTAGAACAGAGAAACCTACAGCACATTACAGGCCCTTCGGGGCTGTTGGCGTTTAGGGCAGCAATGAAGATTCTCCATCTCTGGTGGTGTTCAGGGCTTCCTTCATCATGTCAGTAGCTTCCTCTCGGCTTTCAGCACTGTCAGTCACGCAAGTCCCCAGTGGAGACTCAGGAATACTGTCACACCCAGATGTGTGAGGATTCTTCATTGCTGTTTCCATAGCTCTGTGATGAGCCTCCGAACTTGCAGCTCCAGTGGGCCACTCCTAGTTTAGACTCTACCCTTTGACCTGTTGGGCATGGGTGACCCTATCAAGAGCCAAAGCATAAAGCCCTGACTCCAGGCAACATAGCCCTCTAGGTCATTGAGGCATGAAAGCCTCCAAACCCTATGACAAGGCTGTGGTCCTCTTGGAGCATTGAATTTGGATACTGAAACAATAACATGCAAAAGTGGTGAACTTCTCCACCAATAGTCATCAAAGTATTTGAAAAATACATTTCTAATGCTAAGGTAGAGGCCATCCGTAGGTCAGAAGCATCTGACTTGCAGACACCCATACTTATTGCATTCAAGGTCCAATATACAGTACAGGGCAAAGTCTTGGGCACATATATATCACTAAGGCATTAGCACAGGACTGTATTCGTCAACGTGGAGTGGAGAGCAAGTTTGTAACTCTGGCAGGACCAAAGGATGTTGGGAATGGTGAGGGTGGAGCATCATGGGAGGCGTGTGGGACAGGTGGCAGAGGAGGAGTGTTAGGTGCGAGTGGCGCAGATGCAGACACACCCAGCCCTGAGACACCAGGCAAGGTCATTTGATTCCAAACAGTTGGTTTATTGATCATTACAGAATGTCTCTCTGGTGTTTCCCACTCCCTCCCCTCTCCCTTCCTCTTTTCCCAACCATGATTCCCCTCTCCCTGTCCCCTTCCCGCTCTCAGTCCACAATAGAGACCCAGATCAGAATCAGGTTTATCATCACTCACATATGTCATGAAATCTGTTTTTTTTGTGGCAGCAGTACAGTGCAATAGATAAAATTACTACAGTTCTGTGTATACACACAGTGGCAAATTTATTAGATACTGAATATATGTTCATGGTCTTCTGCTGTTGTATGCCATCCATATCAAGGTTCAATGTGCTGTGCATTCAGAGATGCTCCTCTGCTCACCATTGTTGTAATGTGTAGTTATTTGAGTTACTGTCACCTTCCTGTCAGCTTGATCCAGTCTGGTCATTCTCCTCCAATCTCTCTCATTAATAAGGTATTTTCACCCACAGAACTGCCGCTCACTGGATGTTATTTTGTTTTTGTACCATTCTCTGTAAACTCGAGAGTCTGTTGTGAGCGAAAATGCCAGGAGATCAGCAGTTACTGAGATACTCAAACCACCCTGTCTGGCACCAACAATCATTCTATGATCAAAGTCACTTAGATCACATTTCTTCCCCATTCTAAAGTTTGGTCTGAACAACAACTGAACCTCTTGACCATGCTTGCGTGCTTTTACGCATTGAGTTGCTGCCACATGATTGGCTGATTAGATATTTGCATTAACAAGCGAGCGTACCTAAGAAAATAGCCACTGAGTGTGTGTTTATTCCTATTACCATTAAAGCCTGTCTCCTCTCCCTCCCCAATTTTAATAGTTGTTCTTTCTAATCAGTCGTATCTTGCACCCTTACGTTCCCGTTGGGTAATGCCAGCCAGCAGGGCTCTGGTGAAGTTGTACAGGCCAATCCCCTGTACCTTGGATACAATGGATTACAGAAACGTTGATGAGCTCCGACCGGACCATCGGCTTTGGACGATGGAGACGGGAGGTCATCGATGGGAGCTCAGGGCCCAAGACGAAAAAGAAGATCGTTACCATATCAAATTATTTTGAAGTTTTTTCTGCAGTTCATTTACACGTGGGCAACCTCAACAAATCCAATAATAGAATAATAACCATAACAGAATCAATGAAAGACCGCCCAAGTCGGGTGTTCAACCAGAGTGCGAAAGGCAACAAACTGCAAATATAAAAAGGAAGAAATAATAATAATAAATAAATAAATAAGCAGTAAATATCGAGAACATGAGATGAAGAGTCCTTGAAAGTGAGCCTGTAGGTTGTGGGAACAGTTCAGTGATGGGAAGTTGTGTGAAGTTATCCCCTCTGGTTCGAGGGCCTGATGTTTGAGGGGTGAGTATTGAGAGGGATGAAATTGACCTGACTTTGGTTGTTAATGGCTTTGTTCCAATGATGAATATTCAAATATGGAAATGAACAAGCAATTTATTTCATACAGAACAACTATGAGCCTGCTGTGCTGGTGCTGGAAGGATGACAGTATTTGCAGGCTGCCTCCAGCACGCACTCGGACTGTGTTGGTTGTTGACGCAAACGACACACTTCACTGATTACTACTCCGCAAAGTCTCTTCCGGAGATGCCTACCCTGAAGAAGTTTAAATCTTCCGTTCGACGAGTGTTCAGTGAAACTCTCTCTCGCTGCTCCCTTCCTGTGATCCCTGCTGCTCTCCAACTCTTTGACCACATGTTTACCCAGCCCCTCTTACCCCTTCTCACCAATCAACTTCCCAGCTCTTTACTTCATCCCTCCCCCTTCAGATTTCACCCATCACCTTGTGTTCCTCCCTCCTCGCCCCCCACCTTTTAAATCTACTCCTCAGCTGTTTTCTCTCCAGTCCTGCCGAAGGGTCTCGTCCCGAAACGTCGACTGTACTTTTTTCCATAGACGCTGCCTGGCCTGCTGAGTTCACCCAGCATGCGTGTGTATGTTGATGCATTTCACTGTAGGATTTGATAAATGGCTGTTTGTCTGTCATATCCGATGATGACAGGGGATTTGTGGGGAGAGTTTATTAAGTGAAAAAGCCATTGCAGATGCACTGGGATAGTTCCACTCTCTCAACCTTGGAAGTCCAAGTCCAGTGGTCCGAGTAGTCATCACAAACTGGGGTCCTCCTTGGTTGCAGTGGATGACCATGACTGCTTCTGTGCCTCGTCACTCCCTTCACTCTCCACGGACCGTTGCAGAACCGCCTTCCTAGCCATTGGATTTCACTGTAGATCTCATCCCCCCAGTCTGCCGTACCTGACTTTGCATGTTGGGACAGGCGTGGCCTTCTCTCACTGTGGTATGAGGCCCGCCGGCTACCCTCACCTGGTTTAGCCCACCTCTCAAAGCGGTGTACTGGGGTGTGACCGCTGTCTTATGCAGACAGCTACTTGGAGCCACAGGTGAGAGCTGAATGTCCGGTGGGGACCAAAGGTGAGTGAGCTGCCCCAGAATGGACACGACAAGCCCCTTCACCAGAGGAGCTACCCCTCCCCGGATGCACCTTACACATTTGGCAAATAAAGCTAATGTAATCTAACCTCTGGTTCAGAGCACCCCTTGTGGGAGGGCTGGGACATCTCCAATAAGCCCATAGGATCTCTGACGTGGAACAAAGATTTCTCAAAGTTCAAAGTATATTTATTATCAAAGCATTTGGAAGTTTGATTGATCCCCAAGCTTGGCAAAATGTTTGTTCCAATCAAGAAGCCATCATCAGTACACAGTTGAGGGTGTTGTCTCCTCAGCATACCGTCCTATATACTCCTCTGGGGTCTGAATGGATATTGGTAAGACATTGTGATCTGATTAGCTGGTTCCAAACACTGTGAACAGTTTAGCAGTAGAATATTCCAACTGGCTAATTTCCAGGGGGGCCTGTTGGAAGTGTTCCCTTCGCTGTCCGGATCCTGAGATTACTGGCGATTCGTTGATTGTTGATGTAATTGTTTCTCTTTCCTCTGTAAGAGTTCAAATACCAGAATCATGTCGATGCATTTGTAGATTAGACAATGTCTATTCAATACCCATTCGGACCCCAGAGGACTTTATAAGCTGGCACTCTGAGGAGACAATGCCCTCAACTCCACACTGATGATGGTTTCTCGATTGGAACCAAAACGTCTGCAAGCATTTTGCCAAGCTCGGCGATTAGCCAAACTTCCAAATAGCCAACCTGAGCTACCAATATTCCACGATATTTCAATTCTCAATGTATGTATACTATTACTGTACATCCCTGTGATTTGTCTCCTTACAGGCAGCCACAAAACAAAGAAACCCCGCAGAACCATAAAAAACAGAAGACTGCCAAACACTCAGTGTGAGAAGAACAAACAAGTCGTGCAAACAATAACAGTAAACAAATCACATTCAGAACGAAGTTCACGAAAGTGAGTTCACAGCCACGAAGCCAGTCTCCACTGCAGCCGGTCCAGGAGCCCATTAGTCACAGGCCACAGCCTCAGTTCTGCAGAGAGATGAGTGAACTTCGCCGAGCAGCGAACTGAACACTGGCCCCTCCCTCACCTCTGGTCCCGACACCCTGACCTTTCCAACCTGTCTTGGTGCTTAAACTGGCCAAGCATTGGGTCACTCCTCGCTCTCAGACCTGGGCTCTGCCTCTTTGATACACTCTTGGGCCTGTGACCAGCCATCTAGATGCAGCCCACACCCAACCATTAAATCTGGCCTGCCACTTACATTGGCCAAACATCGGCTTGTTCCTCGATCTCGGGCCCAGGCCCCGTCACCTCAACTCTACTTCGCCTCAGTTCTGCCACCTCGAATCGCCTCCAAGTCCGCTCCAGCAATGGCCAAACATCTGACTAAGCTTCAGGACCCTGGATGTGCAAGTACAGGGAGTCTGAACTGAACAGTCCCCGGCCCTTTGATCATATATGTTTTATTGCTAGCAATTGGACAACAGTTGGCCAACAGTTGGCTATTGCTGGCCAGTTTCTACACAGTTTGTCTTATTGTCCTCGATGTCATTGTAATTCTTCCTGTATTCGTCCCTTTCAGTTCCAAATTGTCCTATAATGCACTTCACCCTGTTCCCACGTCACATGGTGACCTCAATTCTCCTGTTTAATTGGATTCTTTTTATGAACCACTTTGCCTTCCCTCTCACCCTGACACATCTGCTGCTGCTGGCAGGGATGAGGATCCCTGACCCCGAGCTGCAGCTGACGATTCTGACCTTCAGTGGCAAGTGAGGTTTATATTTATAAACGGCAGTCTGACAACCATGAAGTCAGAATCAGGCTGAATGTCACCACTGTTTACCGTGAACTTTGTTGTCTTATGGCAACAGAATATTGCAAAACACAATTTAAAATACACTGTAAGTTACAATAACAAATACAGGACTATGCAAAAGACTTAGTCACATACATATAGTGAGGGTTTCAGACTTTTGCACAGTCCTGTATTTGTCAACATGGAGCGGAAGCCAAGATTGTAAATCTGGTGGGAGCAAAGGATGCTGGGAATGGTGAGGGTGGAGTGCGGTGGGAGGAGCATGGGACAGGTGGGAATGTTGGGAATGGAGAGGGTGGAGCACTGCGGGAGGGGTGTGGGACAGGTGGCAGAGAAGGAGTGCCAGGGGTGGGTGCAGACACACCCTGCCCTGAGACACCAGGCAAGGTCGTTTGATTCCAGCAATTGGTTTACTGATCATTGCAGAATGTCTCTCTGGTGCTTCCTGCTCCCTCCCCTCTCCCTTCCCCTTTTCCCAACCATAATTCCGCTCTCCCTGTCCCCGCCCCACTCTCAGTCTATAATAGAGACCCATATCAGAATCAGATTTATCATCACTCACATATGGCATGAAATTTGTTTTTATTGTGGCAGCAGTACAGTACATAAAATTACTACAGTACTGTGCAAAAGCACACACATATATATATATATATATGCGTCTAAGATTTTTGCACAGTACCGTATGCTGTGAAATTTGTTGATTTGCAGCAGTAAAACATAAAAAACTACTATAAATTACAAAAACAAATCATGCAAATTAAAGGAAGTGGTAAGGTATTGTTCATGGGTTCAATGTCCATTCAGAAATGGGATGACAGAGGGGAAGAAGCTGTTCCTGAATCATTGAGTGTGTGTCTTCAGGCTCCTGTACCTCCTCCCTGATGGTAGCAATGAGAAGAGGGCATGACCTGAGTGATGGGGGTCAATGATGGAAACATTGCCTTTTGAAGGCCTCCATGGTGCTCTCATGATTTTAACTTTCTAGTCCCAATAATAGCCTCCAAACATTCTCAAGACCCTTTCCAATGCTCTCACTAACTTGGTCATTAGGTTGTCCATGCTGTGCTCTGTTAGCCTAACCAGAGCATTGTACAGCACCAATGATCAGGTTTCAATTCCCGCCACTGTCCATAAGGAGTTTATATGCTCTCTCTGTAACCATGTGAGTTTCCTTTGGGTGAACCAGTTTCCTCCCACATTCTAAAGACATATAGGTTAGGGTTAGTAAGTTGTGGGGAAGCTAAGTTGGTGCCAGAAACACGGTGATACTTGTGGGCTGCCCCCAGCACATCCTCAGACTGTGTTGGTCATGGACACAAATGATGCATTTCACTGTATACGTTGATGTTTTAATATACATGTGCCAGATAAATCTAATCCTTAAGCTTTGATCTTTATGGGTGTATTACCCATCTTACCCACTGTTATGTTTGTCCTTAATAAAGACAAACATGGTGTGGGTTTACATTAGAATATTTTATTACAGGACTGCTGCTCAACTCTGTGAACACACAACCAGCTCACCATTGTAGCTTCTAGTTGAAGGTGCCGACTGGGACGGAAGTTCTTTATTATGCATACATAGTAACACACCTTTCCCCTTGAAAGAAAAGCAAACACAATACTATGTCCTCATAAACCTGAAAGGAACAATAATCCTTTCCAACAAAGGTACCTACATTCCGTAGCCAACTCTGCTTTTTTTCAAATGTTCAACTGTTCAACATTTCACCTTCAATTGTATCGAGCAACTACACTCATCAACTTTCAATCAGTCTCCCAGGTGGTTTAATGATTCCTTTTGGTCTGTTATTTGTTTCCACAGCTGCATTGCTTGCATTTTCTGGGTTAATAGTTGTGTCTTCCTGAGAATTTTGATTGACATGCTCAGTTTGTACATATGCTGGCCCTTTGGTGTATTGACAGGTGATGCATCACAGCTATGGGTTGGAGCTTGCGGTCTTAGATCTATGTGGTTCCTTCTCAGAGGTGTCCCCACTCTGTCTGGATCTGGTAGCAATGTGGAGCAACTTCCTCTTGCATATACCCTTACATGGATCATGTGCTGGAATTAAGGTCTCAGTTTCGCACTTGTTCACCAGGCTTCAGGACTGGTCAGCTCACTGCAGTCTTGTCGTGAGACTTTCTCCTTCAATTTAGCCAATTTGACCTTGTGTGCTCCTTTAGGTGTCAACAGGCTTTCATACACTGGAAGGTTAGCGCACATGCATCGACCCATCAGCATTTGGGCTACTGAAAGGTCATTCTGCAGTGGCAGACTTCTGTAAGTCAGTAGACTTTTGTGGAAATCCTGGCACCTGTGCTGTTCTTTCTTCATGAGGCCCTTCACCACCTTGACAGAACTCTCTGCTAGGCTTTCAGCTTTTGGGTGATGTGCCCTTGCAGTCATATGTCGAAACCCCCAATCATTGGCAAAGAACTCAGAAATTGTGGACCATTGTTCAATGCCACTTCACATGCAGCTCCATGCTTTGCAAATCTAGTTTTCAGGAAAGCAATGTCTGCTTTGTTGGATGTTGCAACCTCTGGGTAATTGGAAAAGTAGTCTGACTCTTATGACTCAATATGACTCTTCTCATTACAATCAAGCAAATCCATTCCAACTTTGAAGTACAGCCACTTACGGGTGTGGTGTAATCGGTTCTGCTTGCTGCTTTGGTATGTAGGTAAGACATACTTCACATGAAGCACTGGTCTGGCTGGTGTTTTGGTTCATTCTTGGCCAGTACATCACTTCATGAGCACTGTGTTTATATTGTTCCTCACCAAGATAGCAACACTGGAATCACAAACCAGTTCTCTTTGAAGACCACATCTTTCACTACTGACATTTCTCAGCTCTGCACAGCTAATAATACTGAATGCACATTGGACAGTCATTCTTAGCTGTTGGTTGTCCTTTCCATATTGTATTTTTGAGTTCTTTCATTGTTTCATCTGACCCTGCTGCTTTCCTTATCTTCTCTGTTCTATCAGGAGATATTGGAACGGAGGTGACAATCACATCAACATAAGCCTGTATATCTGCATTCATCTCATGGTCACTCTTCTTTCTTGTTGACTGCTCGAGACAATGCATCAGCAACGAAGGTATATTTTCCTGCTTTGTAGATCATCTTCATGTCATATATCTGCAGTCTTATCAACATGTGCTGTATCCTCATGGGACAGTCATTCTGTGGTTAGGACATAATTGAGGCCAGTGGTTAATGGTCTGGCTCCACTTCTAAAGCTTGTCCATACAGGTACTGATGGGACCTCTCACATGCATATGTGCTGGTGAGAAGCTCTTTCTCTATCTGTGCACAGTTGGCTTTTGCACTTGTTAAAGCCCTTGATGCCTAGGCTACAGGTGACCATGTGTCATCATGCTGCTGCAGAAGTACTGCTCCAAGGCCATACCGGGACACGTCAGCCGAGATCCTACTATACCTTTCCGTATCATAAACTTTCAGCATGGGCTCTTCAGCTAGAACTCTTTTCAGCATCTAGAAACATTCATCTTGCTTGTGAGACCAAATCGATTCATTTTACCGCTCAATGGGTGACTTAAGTGGTGCTGACACAGTTGACAGTCGAGGGATGAGCTTAGCCAGATAGTTCATCATCCTCAAGAAACATCTCACCTCCTCTTTGTTTTGGAGCCTCTCCATGTTTTCAATGGTTGACATCTTTCTTGGGTCAGGTTTCACTCCCTTTTCAGATGTGATATCTCCTATGAAGATCAGTGTCTTGACAACAAACTCACATTTCTCGTTATTTAATTTCAAATTGACATTCTATGTCATGCTGAGCACCTGTCTCAGTCATGCACCATGTCCAGCCTTGGTGGATCCTCAGACGATGATGTCATCCATCATGATCTCAGCAAAAGGTATGCCCTCATAGATCATGGTGATGGCTTTTTGGTAGACTTCTGGTGCGGACAGAGTCCTATGTGGTGGCCGAAGAAAGCGATATCTTCCCTATGGTGTGTTAAAAGTACAGTCTCCAACCTTCCTCACCAAGCTTCATCTGGCAACACCCAGATGACATGCTGAGCTTGCTGAAACACTTGGCATCTGCAAACCAGGATATCTTAGCAATTTGAAATGCTCTCTCTTGATGTCTTTATTGAGATCTCCTGGGTCTGGACATCTCCGCAATGCTCCATTTTTCTTCTGCACGATGACCAGTGAGGTCATCCAGTCTGTTGGTTCTTCAATTTTCTGTATGACATTCACATGTTCAATGTGTATTAGTCCTTATTTAAGTTTGTCTCTAAATGGAAACGGAACTTTCCTGCATGCATGGACAACAGGAGTCACTCTCTCATATCTATGAATCTTGTGTACTCCAGGTAAGCATCTGAACCTCTCAAAGACATCTTCCATGAGTGTTGTGTGCTCATCTTTGGTCTGTGAAGCCACTATGCAAACTATTTTAACCAAGCTGAGCCTTTCACATGCACTCAGACCTAATATTGACTGTACTCTGCTTTCTACAATCAGTAGTTGTGACTTTAGGGGCTGCCCCGTGTGCTTGATGGTTACAATACAGCTGCCTTTTACTGAAATGTTCTCTCCAGTGTAGCCTGTCACTTTTAACTTCACTGGATAAATCTTCATCTTTACAGTGAGAGTCTTGTAATCATCCAGGGGAACAGATTCACCTAGGCCCTGATGCCAAGCTTGAATGGAATTGCTGTCTCTTTCATAGTCACTGGAACAACACATACTGTTTTACCAGCACTAGCTGTCTGAAGAGAATCCACAAAGATTCCTCCATTTCATCATCAACCGTGTGCACTTTTCTCTTGGTAGCCCCAGCTTCACAATACTTTGTAAAATGATTCTTCTTCCCACAATTATTGCATGACTTTCAGAAGCAGGACAGTCTATGGAATGTGACTACCTCCATATTTTCTGCATTTGCTGTTTGAGCCTTCCTCTTTGCTTTGTTGCTGCTTTGAGAAATGACTTGTGCTCTGGCCCTCTGTTTTAACAGCATATACTGTTGTTTCTGTGGGCATGTGGCCAAGTGGTTAAGGCATTGGACTAGTGACCTGAAGGTCGTGAGTTCGAGCCCCAGCCGAGGGAACGTGTTGTGTCCTTGAACAAGGCACTTAATCACACAGTGCTCTGCGACGACACTGGTGCCAAGCTGTATGGGTCCTAATGCCCTTCCCTTGGACAACATTGGTGTTGTGGAGAGGGGAGACTTGCAGCAGGGGCAACTGCTGGTCTTCCATCCAACCTTGCCCAGGCCTGCACCCTGGAGAATGAAGACTTTCCAGGCGCAGATCCATGGTCTTGCAAGACTAACGGATGCCTTTACTTACTGTTGTTCCTGCACTGTGCAGTTCCTTATCCTGTGCTTATGTGATCTCTGCTGCCCCACACATATACACAGCCCTTTCCTGCATCATATCTTTTTCATGCAGCAGTCTTTCTCATTATATGGAATTTTGCAAACTATTCTGTCTCCGTCTAGTGAGTTTTTTCAAATCTCCAAACTTACAAGACTTACTCAGTGTGTGAAGTTCAACTAAGTATTGGTTGAAGCTAACACCTTGATACTGGCCACAGGAGAAAAACCTGCAGCTCGCAAACATGATGTTTTTGCTTCAGACAAAATAGCCCTCAAATCTTGTCATCAGAGTATCCGATAGAAAAGCTGTCTCATCAATTTGAAAGCTATTATAGATGTCCAAAGCATCTTCACCAATTATGTGCAGAAAAATCGACAATTTCAATTTATCATCGGACTCTCCCACTCCACTGGTAGCTAAGTATATATTGAATTGCTGTTTGAAGCATTTCCAACTATCATTGAGATTGACAGCAAAACTGCATAGGTGCAGGAGGACTTAGCTTATCCATGATGGAAACTTCCAGCCTCTCACCTGAATTACTTGGTCAGTTCATTGATTGCTTTGCTGGATGTTGATGGCAGTATTGCAATCTCTGGATAAATGGAGAAGAAGTCTGTTACAACAATGTGAATTTCTTGGTGAACTTAGTGCACTCTCACTTCACTGTCAGCTTCTCTCTCTAGCATCATTCATATTCTCACAGTCCCTTTCTCAGCCACACATGCTATTCATTTACTGTCCATGTTTGGATCTCACACCAACTTCTGACACCACGTTATGTCTGTTCTTAATAAAGATAAACTTGGCCTCGGCTTACATTATAACATTTTATTACAGACTTGTGTACAACACTGAGTGCGCATGACTAGCTTACCATCATAGCTTCTGGATCCAGGTGAACCCACATTGCCCACTGGAAACTAAAGTTCTTTATTATATAAGGTTTGTCCATCATCATCGATGAAGACCTCGACACCATTAGTACTTTTTTTTACGAGGTCGAGTTTCTAGCTCGACGCTAAACCCAGCACGGATGGAGAGCGTGCAAGGGAGCCCGCTGGATTCGAACTTGGGACCTCTCGCCCCAAAGTCCAGCACTGATGCCACTATGCTACCAGCTGGCTGATGGTGTCAAGACTAGCGCGTGATTTGGATTTAAGTGAGGGAGAGTTGCGTAGCATCAGCCTCACTCTCTCTTCCCAATCCCCATCTGGATCCAGTGGCAAGACAAGAGTCGAGACGACTGGAGATAGGACTAGGTGCAGTGGATGACCAGGATGTCTTTTGTGTCTTGTCCTGCTCTGCACGTTCTATGACGCTTGCAGAGACCGCCTTCTTGACTGTTAGACCTTCCATTGGTCTCGTCTGCTCAATCCGCCTGAGTCTGTCTTCACATGCTGGGATAGACATCTCCCTATCTCATCGAGGGCTTGAGACCCGTCGGCTACCCTTACCTGGTTTAGCTGGCTTGTCAAAGCCGTTGCCTGGGGTGTAGCCACTGTCACATGCAAACAGCTACGGGGAGCCACAGGTGAGAGCTGAGTTCCAGCTGGTGACCAAAGGTGGAAGAACCACCTTGAAAAGGATGCGACATGTTCCCCCACCAGAGGTGCTACCCCTCCCTGACACCCCATTATTATATACACACATAATAACACATCTGCCCCCCTTAAAGAAAAAAACAAACACAATAGTTTATCCTCATAAACCTGCAAGGAACAATAATCCTTCCCAACACAAAGATATCTATATTAACTTCAATAGTAATGAGCAAATACAATCCCTTATTCACTTAACAACTTTCAATCAGTCTCCAAGGTGGTTTAATGATCCTTTATTATGCGCACATTATACACACAGTGAACCCATGTACACAACCTCAATACTTTTCTTTTCTTGCTCTCTTTTTGCACAACTTATTTAATTTAATTATTTAAATATATTTCTTATTATAATCTATAGTTTGTTTATTATTATGTATTACAATATCCTGCTGCTACAAAACAACAAATTTCATGACTTATGCCATTGATACTAAGCCTGATTCTGATTCTGAAATAGAACTATATTGGATACTTGGGTTATGACCAAAGAGAAGATAACCGGAATTGCTTAGCACTTTAGTGCAAGGGTGCTTATTAATTGCACCAAAAATCAAACTTACAAGAAAGAGAAATGCCAACATTTATAAAATGATAGTCCCACACAGGAGGTTAGTGTGCAAACTTAAAGCACATGGTATTGGGGGTAAGGTATTGATGTGGATAGAGAATTGGTTGGCAGACAGGAAGCAAAGAGTGGGAATAAACGAGACCTTTTCAGAATGGCAGGCAGTGACTAGTGGGGTACCGCAAGGCTCAGTGCTGGGACCCCAGTTGTTTACAATATATATTAATAACTTGGATGAGGGAATTAAATGCAGCATCTCCAAGTTTGCGGATGACACGAAGCTGGGTGGCAGTGTTAGCTGTGAGGAGGATGCTAAGAGGATGCAGAGTGACTTGGATAGGTTGGGTGAGTGGGCAAATTCATGGCAGATGCAATTTACCGTGGATAAATGTGAGATTATCCACTTTGGTGGCGAAAACAGATCATTATCTAAATGGTGGCCAATTCGGAAAAGGGGAGGTGCAACGAGACCTGGGTGTCATTATACACCAGTCATTGAAAGTGGGCATGCAGGTACAGCAGGCGGTGAAAAAGGCGAATGGTATGCTGGCATTCATAGCAAGAGGATTTGAGTACAGGAGCAGGGAGGTACTACTGCAGTTGTACAAGGCCTTGGTGAGACCACACCTGGAGTATTGTGTGCAGTTTTGGTCCCCTAATCTGAGGAAAGACATCTTTGCCATAGAGGGAGTACAAAGAAGGTTCACCAGATTGATTCCTGGGATGGCAGGACCTTCATATGATGAAAGACTGGATCAACTAGGCTTATACTCATTGGAATTTAGAAGATTGAGGGGGGATCTTATTGAAACGTATAAAATCCTAAAGGGATTGGACAGGCTAGATGCAGGAAGATTGTTCGCAATGTTGGGGAAGTCCAGAACGAGGGGTCACAGTTTGAGGATAGAGGGGAAACCTCTTAGGATTGAGATTAGGAAAAACTTCTTCACACAGAGAGTGGTGAATCTGTGGAATTCTCTGCCACAGGAAACAGTTGAGGCCAGTTCATTGGCTATATTTAAGAGGGAGTTAGATATGGCCCTTGTGGCTACAGGGATCAGGGGGTATGGAGGGAAGGCTGGTGCAGGGTTCTGAGTTGGATGATCAGCCATGATCATACTGAATGGCGGTGCAGGCTCGAAGGGCCAATTGGCCTACTCCTGCACCTATTTTCTATGTTTCTATGTTTCTAGAAGAGCTTCTTCCCTGAGGTTGTGACACTGCTGCACCTCTCATCACAGCGCTAAGCAGTATTGCATACGTATTGTACTGTCTCAGTACTTTTATATTTGTGTGCTGTAGCACTTTTTTTATTCGCAGTTATTTTGTAAATAACACCATTCTTTGCATTTCTGGTCAGATGCTAAATGCATTTCACTGGCTTTGTATCTGTACTCGGCACAATGACAATAAAATTGAATCTAATCTAATCTAATAGTTTTGCATTTTTTCTTGTCCAGTATGAACTCCTGGCAGCTCTGATCTCTCTCCCCTACTGAGGGCAAAGAGCTTCCTTTTATTAGGCACTAGGACATACTATTACCCACAAAGTTAGCTTAAGACTACACATGAACTAGAGGATGATGCACCCCTCAATGTAGCTACCATCATATTACAAAATAAACTGAAGTGTCTGCCTTCAATACAGTAGACAAGCAACATATACACATTTACACATCCCCATTACTAAAGACATGGAATATTCCACCTCGTGTGGCAGAAGAGGCACCATAAAGCCATCTCGAACACGACAGCTCGGTTTAGTAATAAACCAAACTTTGGTGTCTGGCTCGGAATGCAGAGAAAAAGCAGTGGGTTAATTTTTGAGAATATACCGGGGAAGAGATTGAAGTGTGTAAATTCACTGCGATGACAGCAGAATGACAAGCAACGATTATCCGTGCGTAAGGAGTGTGTTTACCGAGTGCTCCCCGTCACAGACTAGTTTAGATGGGCATGCTGTTGGCATGGACGGGTTGGGCTGATGGACCAATCTCGGAGCAGTAGAACTACTTGACAAATTGTCAGTTTACGAAGGCTTGTTATCTTTGATAAGTTGTCTGCCCAGTTCCCAATGACAACTGAAACGTGTTTCAGTGCTGATAAAGGAGGTGTGTAAAAGCAGAGTTGAGATTAAAGCCCGGGGAACAGCAGCTTCCAGGTACAAGCAGTGCAAGCTGCCATAGATTTCAGAAGCAAACAACACAAAAACATTGTCAGCTTTTCGAGGGCCTGGACGTGTCTTCTAGGAGAATGGATGAAGGAGAGAAACGACAGTGTTTGAAGTCCCGATGCTTCCTGGCAGCAACTCGGCACCATCTGGGAGAAGCTGGTGAACAGACAGATGACCCAAGATCCATTTGCTTCATCTGAATCGGAATCAGGTCTAATATCACTGACATATGCTGCGAAATTTGTTGTTTTTCAGTGCAGAGCAAAGAACAAAAATTGCCATAAATTACAGAAGCCTGTGGAGGTAAGAAAAATGGAGAGTTACGATATGATTGGTGTAGGAGAGATGATCACGAATAGTTTTTACAGAGGATTGGCACAGCGGCGGTGGCATGGCGGTTAACGAAACACTCTTACAGCTCAGGGCATCGGAGTTCAGAGTTCGGTTCTGCCGTTCCCTGCAAGAAAGTTTGTGCGTCCTTCCCATGTGCGTGTGGGTTTCCTCTGGTTTTCTCCCACAGTCCGAAGACGTGTCACTTGGTACGATGATTGGTCATTGTGAATTGTCCTGTGGGGTTAAATCGGGGGTTTGCTGGACGGGGAACTGGAAAGGCTGTTCCGGACTGTATCTCAAAATAAAATAAAAAACAGGTGACAGCAGTTTGTGTTAAAGGTCCCTCAGGAAGTTTTTGCACTCAGGACTGAGTTGGCACTGTCCTTGTACCATGACAGTGACTGTGTCTCAAACACCCTCTGCTCGTTAGCTGTTCTGGGTTAGTCTCAGGCTGTACAATTAATGTCTTCCTTTTGTAAAAGTCTCTTCATTTCATTTATGGAGTCACAGAGCACTACAGCAGAGAAACAGGCCCTTTGGCCCATCTAGTCCTTTCCAAACTGTTCCCCTGCCTCGTCCCATCGACCCGCTCCATTAAAAAATGCAGTCCCCCAGCTTACAGCTGGTCTCACCAACATAGAGCAGGCATGTGGTGAGACCCACCAATAATTGGGGCACTGCTTCATCAAGCAGCAAAAACAGAACTTCCCATTGGCAAAACATTTTAATTCTGATACCCATTCCCCTTCCGACCTGTCAGACCATGGCTTCGTTTTGTGCCAAGACAAGGGTCGAGAAAACATCTTATATTCAATCTGGATAACATAAATATTGATTTCTTCTTCCAGTGAACAAATTTTCCCTCCCCCTCCCCTTGTCCTCGATTCCCCACTCTGGCCTTTTACCTCTTCTCACCTGCCTGTCACATCCCCATAAGTCCCCTGCCCCTTTCCTTTCTCCTATGGTCCACTGTCCTCTCCTATCGGATTCCATTCTCTCTCATCAGATTCCTTCCTCTCCAGCCCTTGACCTTTCTCACCCACCTGGCTTCACCGATCACCTTCTAGCTATCTGCCTTCCCCTCCCCACACCTTTTTATTCTGGCATCTTCCCTCTTCCTTTCCAGTCCTGAAGAAGGGCGTCAGTCCAAAATGTTGACTGTTTATCCATTTCCATGGATGCTGCCTGACCTGCTGGGTTTCTCCTGCATTTATAGGAGGCACGCCAGCAGCTCTACTTTGTTAGGAGTTTAAGGGGATTCCATACGTGAACAAAGAGTTGCTCATTCCTAAAGGCACAAACTCACTGATTTGGAAACAGCTTCTTCCTGTCTGCCATCAGATTTCTGAACAGTCCACGAACCCTTGGTCACCACCTCACTATTCCTTTATTTTATATTATTTGTTCATCAAGTTCAGTTTATTTTTGACCGTACTATCAAACAAATAACTCGTACATAGAGCTTAGAAGGTGCATCATTACTGTGGATGCGGTGGTAAGGCAATAGTTATTTAGTATCAAAATAAATGGGATGCACCTGAACTGGAGGGGACTAACATCCTAGCGAGACGGTTTGCTAGCACTGCATGATGGGGTTTAAGCCAGGGTTGCAGGGGATGGGAACCAGAGTGCTAGAACAGTTATTGAAGAGGTTGTGGAGATAGACGTTGGTAAAACCTCAGACCAAGTCAGGAATCAAAAGGTTGAGCATGGTGCGACTGGTGCCCTGAGCTGTGTATATTTCAATGCAAGGAGTATCGTAGGAAAGGCAGGTTAGCTCAGGGAATGGATCAATACATGGAATTATGACATTGTAGCTATCATTGAGACTTGATGGCAGGAGGGGCAGGACTGGCAGCTCAATATGCTGGGGTTCTGTTGTTTTCGACGTGACAGAGCGGGAGGATTAATGGAGGAAGGTTGGAGTTACTAGTCAGGAAAATGCCAAGGCAGCGCTTCTTCAGGACAGACTGGAGAGCTCCTCGAGTGAGATGTTATGGATGGAACTGAGAAATAAGAAACGTATGACCGCATTAATAGGGCTTCATTACAGACCACCCGACAGGCTGAGGGATCTAGAGGAACAAACTTGTAGAGAGATCGCAGACTGTTCCAAGAAACATAAGGTTGTTATAGTACGCAAACACGAGGAATTCTGCAGATGCTGGAAATTCAAGCAACACACATCAAAGTTGCTGGTGAACGCAGCAGGCCAGGCAACATCTCTAGGAAGAAGTACAGACGACGTTTCAGGCCGAGACCCTTCGTCAGGACTAGGTTGTTATAGTAGGTGACTTTAACTTACCACATGTTGACTGGGACTCCCACACTGTATAAGAACTAGGTGGGATAGAGTTTATCAAGTGTGTTCAGGAAAGTTTCCTTAATCAGTGCGCAGATGTCCCAACGACAGAGTGTGCGATACTTGATCTGTTATTAGGGAATGAGACAAGGTAGGTGACAGAAGTTTGTGTATGGGGAACACTTTGCACCTAGTGACCACAGTGTCATTAGTTTCAAAGTAAGTATACCAAAAGATAGGTCTGATGCGCGGGTTGAGATTCTAGATTGGAGAAAGGCCAATTTTGATGGTGTCAGAAATGATCTGGCAAGTGTGGACTGGGACAAGTTGTTTTCTGGCAAAGATGTACTTGGTAAGTGGGAGGCCTATAAAAACGAAATTTTGAGTGTACGAAGTTTGTACGTGCCAGTCTGAATAAAGGGCAAAGATAACAGGTTTAGGGAACCTTGGTTTTCAAGAGATGTAGAGGTCCTGGTTAAGAAAAAAAGGAGGAGTATAGCAGGTACAGGCAGATAGGAATAAACGAGTTACTTGAGGAGGATAAGAAATGCAAGAGAACACTTAAAAAAGAAATCAGGAAGGCTAAAAGAAGGCATGGAGTTATTCTAGCAGAGAATCCCAAGACATTCTACAGATATGTCACGAGCAAAAGAATTGTAAGGGACAAAATTGATCTCCTACAAGATCTGAATAGTAATCTATGTGTGGAGCCAAAACAGATGAGGGTGATGGTAAATAAATTGTTTGCATCTGTATCCACTCAGGAGATGGATACAGAGTCTACAGAAGTGAGGCAAAGCAACATCAACTTCATGGACCCTGTACAGAAGAGGAGGTGTTTGCTACGCTGAGGCAAATCAGGGTGGATAAATCCTCAGGGCCTGACAAGGTGTTCCCTCAGACCCAATGGGAGGCAAGCGCAGAAATTACTGGGGCTCTATCAGAGATAGTTAAAACATCATTAATGACAAGAGAGTTACCAGAGGACTGGAAGATAGCCAGCGTTGTTCTGCTGTTTAAGAAAGGCTGTAAACATAAACCGGGAAATTATAAACTGACATCAGTTGTGGGAAAGTTATTGGAAGGTATTCTAAGGGACCAGATATACAAATATTTGGATAGATATGGACTGATTAAGGATAGTCAACATGGCTTCATGTGTGGTGGGTCATGTCTAACCAGTCTTATAGTTTTTAGTGGAAGTTACCTGGAAAGTGGATGAAGGCAAGGCAGCGGATGTTGCCTACATAGACTTTAGCAAGACATTTGACAAGATCCCGCGAGGGAAGTTGATCAAGAAGGTTCAGTCACTTGGCACTCAAGATGAGGTAGTAAAATGAATTAGACATTGGCTTTGTGGAAGAAGCCAGAGAGTGATAGTAGATGGTGGCCTCTCTGACTGGAGGCCTGTGACTAGTGGAGTACCGCAGGGATCGGTGCTGATTCCATTGTTGTCATCTATATCAATGATCTGGATAATAATGTGGTTAACTGGATCAGCAAATTTGCAGATGACACCAAGATTGGGGGTGTATTGGACAGTGAGGAAGTCTATAATGGCTTGTAGAGGGATCTAGATCAGCTAGAAAAACGGCAGATGGAATTTAATGCAGACAAGTGTGAGGTGTTACACTTCAGTAGGACCAACCAGGGTCGGCCTTACACAGTGGACGGTGGGGCACTGAGGAGTGTGGTAGAATAAAGGGATCTGGGAATACAGGCCCATAATTCATTGCAAGTGGCATCACAGGTAGATGGAGTCATAGAGAAAGCTTTTGGCACATTGTCCTTCATAAATCAAAGTATTGAGTACAGGAGATGGGATGTTATATTGAAATTTTATAAAATGTTGGTGAGGACCAATTTGGAGTATAGTGTGCAGTTTTGGTCACCTATCTACAAGAAAGATGTAACTAAGGTTGAAAATACAGAGAAAATTTACAAGGATGTTGCTGAGTTATAAGGAAAGATTGAATAGGTTAGGACTTTATTCCTTAGAATGTAGAAGATAGAGAGGAGATTTGATAGAGGTGTACAAAATTATGAGAGGTGTAGGTAGGGTAAATGCAAGCTGGCTTTTTCCACTGAGGTTGGGTGGGACTACAACTAGAGGTCATGGGTTAAGGGTGAAAGGTGAAAAGTTTAAGGGGAACATGAGGGGAAACTTCTTCACTCAGAGGGTGGTGAGAGTGTGGAACGAGCTGCCGGCACACGTGGTGGATGCGAGTTCAATTTCAACGTTTAAGAGAAGT